>NW_022163492.1:0-2984 GCF_008728515.1 Papio anubis | reverse complement strand
AGATTTGAATTTCAGGGCCGCTAGGAGAGTTTCCTCTGCCCCCTTTTAAAAAAATGTCTTCAGGCCTAACAAATGGTAACATCTATTGTTGTGAATTGTTTTTCCTTCCACAGAGTGACCTTGGAGATACATCATGATATCACGCAAAGGTGAGCTTTTTAGAAACCTGTCTTGTTATTCTGGCTAATTACTTTGCAAGATATCAAGCTCGGTGTTAGGACACAGCTCTAGACATCATAAGCTGTATTGTGCCTGCTAAAATATCGAAGCAAATTATTTGTGTTTTCTTTGGTCCTTAAGACTCTTAATTCTTAAATGATTGAGAATCTCAAAGAGTGTGTGTTTATATTGATTATACTGATATTTACTGTGGTAGAAATATAACATTGAGATTTTTTTTAAAAATCTATTTTTAGTTTAGATTTCACAGCCTTACCACTGTTGATATTATGAGCTACATAATGCTTTGTTGTGAGGACTGTCCTGTGCATTGCAGAGAGTTTAGTAACATTCATGGCCTCTACCAACTAGATGTCAGTAGTAACCCATGACCCAGGTTGTAACAACAGAAAATATTCCTTGAGAACAATATTATTAACAGAAATTTTTCATTGAAAAAATAATTTTTCTACAATCAAAAGTTGAGTAAAAAGTGTGTCATATATTTGTATTAAAGTCTCTCATGTTGAGCTTAATAGGAGACAACTGGATTCTCTAGATGTTTCTTTGCAATTTGCTTTAAAAAAGCAATAAGAGGCTGAGCACGGTGGCTCACGCCTGTAATCCCAGCACTTTGGGAGGCCAAGGTGGGTGGACCACAAGGTCAGGAGATCAAGACCATCCTGATTAACATGGTGAAACCCGCCTCTGCTGAAAATACAAAAAATGGCTGGATATGGTGGTGCATGCCTGTAATCCAGCTACTTGGGAGGCTGAGACCGGAGAATCACTTGAACCTGGGAGGCAGAGGTTGCAGTGAGCTGAGATCTCGCCATTGCACCCCAGCCTGAGTGACAGAGGGAGACTCCATCTCAAGAAAAGAAAAAAAGAAGCAATAAGATGACCCAACCTCATGCAAACAGGTAGCTGGTAAAAGGTGTATTTTAAACTTTTCAGACAGTTGTGGGTATTCTTTAATACTAAATCAAAACTTCACAAGTGCTAGTTTCTTAAATTAGTTACAATGGCATTTTCCATATTAATAAACTTATTCCATTAGTACTCATTGATCTTTCTTGCACAGTAAATGGATCTTCCCCCCATACTTGCATTTATAATATTATGCATTAGTTACTTGGAATATATTGGTTTATGTTTTATTATGTCAAAAATCACTTTTAGTTTAATCACCAATCTTACTTTAAAACGCCTTTAAGTATTGAAAAGCTGTCAAGCCTACAGTAGAAGGAACAAGTTTTTCAAAGTCCTCAGGAAAGCTTAAATTTCATCATTGGGAACAAATACTCAATTTCCTTGAAGGAACAAACCTCTCACTTCATTTATTTTTGAGAATGATAGTTGTACTTCTTTTTTTAGACTGAGTCTCACTCTGTCACTTGGCTGGAGTGCATTGGCATGATCTCAGCTCAAGCAGTCCTCTCACTTCAGGCTCCTGTGTAGCTGGGACCACAGATGTGTGGCACCATGTCAGGCTAATTTTCTTGCATTGTTGGTAGAGACAGGGTTTTGTTATGTTGCCTAGGCTGGTCTCGAACTCCTGAAGGAGCTCAAACCATCTGCCAGCTTTGGCCTCCCAAAGTGCTGGGATTTTACAGGCATGAGCCACAGCGCTGGCCCAGTTGTACTTTTAAATAAAAACAATGTTCTGTGAAAAAATTGGTTGTTCAGTTCACAATTAAATCACGAATTCTTTTTTTAAAAAAAAAAAAAAAAACAACGACTGTACTGCAGTCAGCAGAAGCGCTTCTTGTTAACTTTCCACTTACCAGAATCTTAAAAGAGACATGTCAAGATTTAATAACAACATTAATTTGTACTGCTTCATCAAAGACATTCTTAAGTAATTCAAGCTACCTTTTTTAACTGTAGGGGACAGTAAAGAATAGAGTGACTAATGTAATTGGTACCACTGCCTTGATTTATGCTGAGAAACCAGCAGTTTTACCCACTTTTGCTTTTATACAATCATGGCAAGTGTCAACGAAAAAGCAGGCAATGACTTTGTATAAGTTTTACAAATTTTTAAATTTTTTAATCAGCTTTCTCAGGTTTAATTAGTATGATTCAGAACAGTGTTGGCCAAGCATAGTGGCTCAGGCCTGTAATCCCAGCACTTTGGGAGTCCGAGGCGAGCAGATCACCTGAGGTCAGGAGTTCAATACCAGCCTGGCCAACATAGTGAAACCACATCTCTACTAAAAACACAAAAATTAGTCGGGCATGGTGGTGGGCGCCTGTAATCCCAGCTACTTTGGAGGTTGAGGTAGGAGAATCACTTGAACCTGGGAGGCAAAGATTGCCGTGAACCGAGATCGTGCCATTGTACTCCAGCCTGGGCAACAAGAGTGAAACTCGGTCTCAAAAAAAAAAAAAAAAAAAGAACAGTTGGCCTCTTAGGCCTTCTGGAAAGGGTCTTGGGGATCCTGAGAGGTCCACAGAGCACATTTGGAGAACCACTGGTTTATCGCACAGGCACAATGCATTAGCTTTACAAAGTTTAAAGTTCATCAAAGACTGGCCTCTTAAAAAGGCAGATGAGTTTTTAATTCAAACAACAGAAAACACATAAATATGTCACGAGAGTGTACTACAGAGAACAAAAGAGAAAGGAAGCTAGGAAATCTGAATCACGTTTACATTTATTAAAGTTCATCACTACTGCTTTGTAAAACATTCTTGTGTTTCAATGTGTGGTTAGAAGAGTGAAAATGTATTTGGTTTATTGCCATCGCCTGTTAGGGAGAGTCAATACTTACGGGCACTTCTGACTGGTTATCATATAAAAGACTTCACAGTACAGGACA
>NW_022163491.1:0-2985 GCF_008728515.1 Papio anubis | reverse complement strand
TTCTCCCTTCTCCCTCCTGACTGGGTTTCCTGAGTCTCAGGCTGGCTCAGGGCTCAGTCCCTGGCAGCCCCCAGACAGCCAGGGCAGCCCGTCCACCTCGTACCTCACTCTGGGTCTGGATTCTGGTCCTGGGTCCCAGCCCTGGGATTCCTGAGTAGCAGCCACGACGGCACTGGGTCCGTCTAAAGTCTCTCAAGAGGTCCCCCCCTCGGACCCCTTGTTCCTCATTCCCCAGGAGATGGAACCAAAGTAACCCAAGAGCAACGCTGTTCTGACAAGAACCCAGACTGAGGAGGCCAGAACAGAAGAACGCTTAGAGACCCAGCCTTCCTCTGGCAGATGTAGAGACAGACAGACAGAGAGGAGACAGACAAATGGGGCTTAGGAGGTCATTCTATACAGTCCCTTCCCCCTGTGGTCAGAGGTGAAGGGGTCGTAGTGACCTGCTGTGGCAGGCAAGGGTCTGACAGGGAGGGCAGAGGTCCTTGCTCAGGCCTGGGATCCAGGGAGAAAGCCTGACCACAAGTTGAGCAAAGACGCAGAAACAAACAAAAACAGCAGAAATTGTCCCAAGAGTGGGGAAGGAGAGGGGAGAAGAGACTCACCGAGGACGGTCAGCCGGGTCCCTCCTCCGAATAACCCACACTGTGACACAGGCGCATACAAAAACCCTCCCTGGGACGCCCCTACCCCCAGCCCCCAGTGCAGCTGTGAAGGAGGAAGCTGGGGCCACTGACCCTGGTGGCATCTGCTCATGAGGGAGTCCACATGGCCCCCCCACTCAATCCACAGGGAGAAGGGGACCGGTGACATCCTGTGACCTGCAGCTGGATCCCTGGAAATCCAGGCTTCTGGAGACATTGGGATCTTGGATTTGGTTTTTGTGCCAACCATCAGTCAGGCCCAGGATTGAATTTATTGGAGGGCATTAGTGTTGCTAAGGAGTGAATTTCCACAGATGGGATAGGTGGGCTCTTCTCTGCAAAGTTGAACCAACCCATGGTTCCACTTTTGGTAACACCATGGGGTGGTGCAGAGGGTGCCCCTCTCCTCCCATGGAGAGGCTGGTTGCAGTGTTCTGGGAACAGCAGTGGTACAGCCCACCTTCTGGAGTAGTTCTAGTTGGGGTAGGCCTGGTCAGTGAGGCCTGGCTGGTCCCAATATGAAATGCCAGCCACATGTGTTAGGAAGCCCAGCCTGGGAGCATCCTGCAGCCACGGAGTCTGGTGTCATGGTGGGTGGGACAACTGGGGTGGTGGCTGCCATTGTCTTTTCAAATGGGGGTACGTGAGGCCTCCCAGAATGTGGTCTCCAAATACCACCTGTGACTAAGGGATGGGAGATCAGTGGGGAATCCTAGGCCTGAGGGAGGAAAAACACATCAGAGCAATAAGAAAGGAACATGATAAGACAGAACCTCTTATCCTCTGACTAATCAGGAGCCATTTAATTCCTTGGAGCCATGTGAGGAACTCTGATGCCACTTGGGGAGACCTCCCCTGGGAAAATATTCATCATTGGTGGTCGCCTGTCATCATCAATTAAATATAATGACAGTGGCTTCAAAAATATTAAATGGCTTGAATCCTGGAATTCACCTTGAGAGAAGACATGAATTGTTCACCCTGGAAGGATGGCTGGGTCCTGGATCATCTGTGTGCAAAGTGGCTCCTTCCTAGAGCATGCAGCTCACTCCTGGGTGAACAGAGCCCAGCTGTAGACCCCTGGCTTTCACAGACACTCTGCAGCGCTCATGAGAAGGAGGTGAACTGAAGCCTCAACCCTCTACCTTCCTTCCCATCTGAGGGATGTAGCTATTGGCCATCCTGTGCACCTAACGTTACTACAAGAGTGGCAACCTGACATGGGTGACTTGGCTGGCAGCAGCCCCATGTCCTTGGAAGCCATTTGCAATGTCCAGTCTGAATCAAGTTAATCCCCTTCATGCTAGAATCATTTTCCAGGAAAATAAAAGCTAAGGGAAGCCCTAGGTTCCTGCTCCAGGAGGCATGGCTGTATTCCAACCAGGGGAAGGTCTCCAGACAGCTCTCAGCTCCTGCAGCTCCTGCCTTGCTGGGAGGCTCTAGAGCAATTGAGGAGATATTCACCAGTGACAACCGGCCTGACGGCACATGGACCCTTTACCATTTCATGCCATATTGCTTCTCATATAAACTACAGCACCAACATGTAACTAAGTCAGTGCACTTCTGGTGTTTGTAATGCATTTGAGGAGACCCTGCTTTTTTCTCGACATTAGGGAATTAGCGATAATTTCTATTTAGGTGTGGTAATGATATTATAGTTATTTTAAGGTCCATATCTTTCCAGGACAGTAATGGAATACTTACAGGTGAACAGATCTGATGTCTGGTATTTCTTTCTAAATATTGTGCAAGGGAGAATTGATTTTGCTGTGGGTGGGTCGGCATCATCTGTGAATTGCTTATTTTGAGTGCTGGGCGATGAGAACATGGGACATTGTTATTTTTCTGTCTCCTTATTTGTATGTTCAAAGTTCTTCATAATATACACTCATAACGCAGGTCAGTCTTTGGACAGCTGCTGAGTGTGAAGTAGACCGTGGCTTTGTACCCAGCAGAGCTGTGGATCTGGCCCTCCTTGGGTGGTCTTAGTTTTCTCATTCGTGAAATGGGCTTAGAGAAGGACTGTGGCCACTGGAACCCTTCAGTCTTCTTGTAATTCAGAGGCTGGGATTTGGAGGAGAGGTGGCTGTGATCAAGCACCAAAGGGCCCTTTCTGTGTCTCATTGTGACTGCAGACTTTCCTGTCTTTGCAGGCTCTGTCCCTGGCCTGTCAGGGCCACCCAGCAGCTCTGGTGAAGGCAGATGCCACACCCCTGACGTGCTGGAGGCAGAGACAGGGAGTCTAAGTTTGCCTGGGCACTAAGAATGCACAGTCATCCAGGGCCTCCATAGCAGTTTGAGTAGGAAGGCTCCACCACTGTGAACAAGGGAGGGAGAA
>NW_022163490.1:0-2986 GCF_008728515.1 Papio anubis | reverse complement strand
CCTGTGGCTGTCCTGCCTGTGGCTGTCCTGCCCAGCTCCCTTCCACACGCTCTCTGCCCTCCATCCTTCCCTGGGGGCCCCTCCATCCTGTCTTCTGTAGGTGACTCCCCTGTTGTGCTGCCTCATCGTCCCACTTCCACATTCTTTCTTGCAGCCTTTCCCCTTGTGACACATTTCTTCTCTTTGCTTCCTTGGCCAAGGGGAGGTACCTGCCTGTCTGTGGCCCATATTTCTCTCAATCACCCAGGGCCTGTCGCTTCATCTGACTCGGTCATCTCTTCTCCATACAGATGTTTTCACTACTTTGACCTGCTCTCCTCACCGCTCAAACTTTTCCATCCTCTCTCTATCCCACCTTCTCTTCAAGAACTATTTTCTGTTGCTCCTCCAGGTCTTCCACTGATTCAGGCCAGTGCCTTCCCTTAGTCTGCCTTTTCCTTACCCTCTTCCACTCCAGCCCTTTCTCCCCGTCTTTTTTTCTGTTCCATCAGGAAGGCCCCCACAAAACTCCACAGCCAGTCCCGCCACTTCCTTCTCTTCCTCCTTTCTCAATTCCTTTATTTCCATTTACCTCAGATGTGGCCCCAGTGAGCCGATGCATCCCTGCCCATCATATCTACCCTTTCGTTACCCATTCAGGCTGTCCAGATCACTCATTTCTTCTTTCCCTCTTGGTTGCACTACCTTCACAACACCCATGTGTAGAATTTAAGACCTTCTTACATAGGTCCCACTCTCTGTCCTCCTCTGCTTTTCCTCTTGTTTCCCCTAGATGAAGCTTTCTATAAATGAAGTCCACACTCCAGCACCAAACACCCTAGCTCTCTCCAGTCCTCAGCCATACTCTGTCCTGTGTACCCATCTGATACTGATCTAAACTCCCATTACAACTGCAAGACCCACTGTGTTTGAGACTCTCCCTTGCCTACTTTATTTCATGTCTATGTACATACTTTCAGCTGTAAGCTGCACCTCTGTCCTTTTAGCCTTCCTTGACAGCAGAAGCTCAGATTCAGTGATCATTCTGAATTGCTTCCTCTGCATTGGTTCCTCACTAGTCCTCCACTATTTGCAAGCATCTTTCTACCCACACAGTAGACTCAAACCACATGAGTCCATTGCCAAGTCCCTGAGGTTACCATGCCCAGTGCCACCTTACCATGCTGTGATGCTATTTCCTTCATTTAACCAGAGTCATTTGTGCCCATCCCCCACATTCTCCTGTGGACCTGCATATTCCTGGGCTCTGGCCTCTGCTCTGATCCTACAGCCTGGCCTTGATGACAGTCATGAAACCAACTTCTCTACCATGAGATCTGTCAATGCCCCAGTTTGAGAACTCTGCATTCCCCTTCACCTTTCCACTTTGGCCCCTTGACCAGCATTCATCACCCCCACATTTGTGAGGTTGTCTCCTGTTACATGCTTCCAGTCTCTTTCTTTTCCTATTCACTTACTTGACCCAACATGCATCCCATACGCCACCTCATGTGGATGCCGCACTACCACGTCTCTCTTTTTCTCCTCAGGATTCACATTAAAACCTTGCATCACTCATCCACGCATTTTCTCCCACTGTTGTCTTCCAGACACCCTCCACTTCATCTTCAGCATCCAGTCCTTCCTTCCCTGCCCTCACTGCTGCCGCCATTGCCACAGCCCGTTTATCCCCAGCATGCTATACTGAGTCCATCTGCTGTCTGAAACCATCCTACCTTGTCTGTTCCACCATGTTGGACACAGTCCTTTCCTCTGTCCAACTCAATCCACCTGACCTTTTGTCATCTTACCACATCCTTCATTGACATGTAGTCCCCTGTGTTTCCAAGGGGACAGCACTTCTATGCCCTGCTTCTCCCTTGGCCTCCTCCCACCTGTCCTTCATTCCTTGCTTGTCTTACCCACACTATGCTTTGTCATCCATGAACTGTGTCACACACTTTGCCCCATCTGGGGTAAAGTCCCTGGATTCTCTGCATCTGCTCCCTCCCTCTTGGTGCCTGGCGTGCCTCCTTTACTGCAGTGCGTCTCTCCTGCTCTCAACAAGCTCTCCTCTCGTTGCTGCTGGGCTCCATTGCCTGCTCCGACTCATTCTTCTTGCCCTTTAGGGAACACCTCTCCTCTGTCCTCCTCTCCCATGTGTTGCAGCCTCATCCCTTCATGTCCCAGCAGTGAGCCCCTGGGGCCCAGGTTGGTCGTTTCTCCTGCTTTCCTCCTCTACTGCATAGCATGGTACCGTCCCACCTGCACCCGCCTGCATTCTCTCAGCACAATCTGTGATTCTCCCACTGGCCTAAGTCGTGTTCTCAGGTGCCTCCTCCCTTCTTGACCTGGCCCCGCACCCACTGCTCTGCCAGATGCAGTCATCTCTGCATCACACATACTGCACTGAATCCACCTGCCCTGCCCAGCTATCATTGTCCACATCCCAGTGGCCCAGGCTATGGGTACCTTCCAACACCCCACGACCCTGACTCCCCAAAACCTTCTCAGTTCCCTTTGCATCCTTTCTTTCACATTCTTGTGAAAACACTCTGGGGAACATGTGCCTGTGAATTTCCTACCCTCTTACTGTCACCACAGCAGTTTTGTCATCAGCACTCACTCCTGTCCCTACTCCACCTGCCCACCCTCATCCCCCCTGTCCCATTGGTACAAACGCACCCAGTCTCAACCTGACTCTCCTGCCCTGCCCGAGACCCAGCTCCTCTGCTCCTCCTGGGTGCTCCTGTCAGTCCCAACCTCCTCCCGCCTCCTCCCTCCTTAGCACCCATGTCTTCAAACTGCTCTCCTTCCACGCTGTCTCCATTCCCCTTTGCACCTTCCCTCCCCGTGACAATAGATTCTCTGCTCTCACCCACACAGCCCACATCCTCTGTGTCACTGGGCCCTTCTCTGGGCCTCACTTCTCCACCTGAGTCCTCGAGTCTGGGACCGAGGCGTTGGAAACCCCAGCTCCACCACCGTGGTCCCGGTGCCTTTTCGG
>NW_022163489.1:0-2987 GCF_008728515.1 Papio anubis | reverse complement strand
TGCCTGACCAGGTGTAGTTCTTTAAGAATAGATCTTCAAGTAGAGTTCCTCTCTGTCTAAAGTCTTGCGGACTAAAGAGACAAGTTATCTGCAATGTCTATCAATTATCTATCACTGTGTAACTAATTACCCCCAAAACTCTGTGGTTTAAAACAACATTTATCTCAGTGTCTGTGGGTCAGGAGTTCGGTGGTTTTGCTGGATGAGTCTGACTCAGTGTCATTTCACAATGTTGTAGTCAATGTGGGATGCAGTAATCTGAAGGCCTGATTGGGGCTGGAGGGTCTGCCTCTAAAAATCCCTCACGAGCATGGTTGTCGGCTGGTGGCCTCCGTTCATTACCATGTAGATCTCGACCTGGATTGCTTAAATCTCACAACACGCAGTTGGTTTCCTCCAGAGAAAATGATCCAAGAGAAAGCCAGCAACATAGAAACCATGATGTCCTTTATGACCTAACTTTGTGACATGCCATCACCTCTGCTGTGTTCTATTGGTTACTTGGAACAACCCTGATATGACACAATAGAGGACTAGGCAAGAGCATCAATCCAGGAATTTAGGGCTCATGGGTGCCATCTTGGAGACAAGCTAGCACACCTGTAATGCTAGAAGCTGAATCCAGGAGTACCATCAGAGGCTGTAGATTCTGGTGATGTCTCAAACATTCTTTCTGTGATCTTGATACAGTAACAAAATTTCTGGGTACCCTGAAAATGGAAAGAATAAGTTTCTACCAGGTGAGTGATTAGGTGACGATGATCACTTTGAAGTAACATGAACCTGGCCGTGTAAATCCAGCAATGTGTTCTTGGGAAAAAATCACTGCCCTTCTCTAGGTCTTGGTTTCCTCAGCTTCAAAAAGTGCATAATAATAGCTGCTTTTGGGCCAGGCGCAGTGGCTCATGCCTGTAATCCCAGCACTTTGGGAGACCGAGGAGGGCAGAACACAAGGTCAGGAGTTCCAGACCAGCCTGGCCAATATGGTGAAACCTGTCTCTACTAAAAATACAAAAATTAGCCAGGTGTGATGGCTTGCACCTGTAGTCCCAGCTACTCAGGAGGCTGAGACAAAAGAATCACTTGAACCCAGGAGGCAGAAGTTGCCATGAACCAAGATCGTGCCATTCCACTCCAGCCTGGGCGACAGAGTGAGACTCCATCTCAATAATAATAATAATAATAATAATAATAATAATAGCTGCTTTGGTCAGTTCTTACAGGGGTTCAAGGTTACATATGTAAGATACAATTATTAAGCAATTGATAAATGGTAACCATTTTAAAGAATATTGCATATTGGCCGGGCACAGTGGTTCATGCCTGTAATCCCAGCACTTTGGGAGGCTGAGATGGGCGGATCACAAGGTCAGGAGATCGAGACCATCCTAGCTAAGACAGTGAACCTCCATCTCTACTAAAAATGCAAAAAATTAGCCTGGCGTGGTGGCACATACCTGTAGTCCCAGCTACTCGGGAGGCTGAGGCAGGAGAATGGTGTAAACCCGGGTGGTGGAGCTTGTAGTGAGCGGAGATTGCACCACTGAACTCCAGCCTGGGTAACACATCAAGACTCCACCTCCAAAAAAAAAAAAATGCAAATTTTGTGATATTGCCTGGTAACCATCTGAGTTGATAGACGTATTTCAGTTTTTAGAAAGAAATATGTAAATTAGTAAGAAGGTAAACCTTTCTCATTTAATAACTGATATACCATATTTCATAAAACTAAGAAAATAGAAAAAACCATCCATTGTCCTACAACTCTAATGCAATGTCATCACCGTCTTTCCTTCCAGCTTTCTTTTCCATGCATTTCCCATAACTGAAGTCAGAGTGTACATAAAAGTTTGCTTTTTGCTTCTTTCTCTTTATACCTTAAAATAGAAACTTCTAACAGAGTTTGACACAGACACTTGCCCCAGTGTGTCATGCTCAGAGGAATGACCCATGGGTCCTAATGAGAGGTAAGCACTGGAAAAGGAGGGGAAATTCCATAGGTCAGCAAGGCTGCATCAGGATCAGCTGAAGTTCTGAGAGCAGATCTCATGGAGAGAATCAAAAGCTAACTAGGGGAAACAGTAGGAGTCACTAAGAGATTCTGGAAGTTGTGTAGGGATGAAAGTTGCTTAACGACTCTCTGACTCAGTTCATCTTCTATACATCAAAGATGTTACATGCCCCTACCTTTATAGGGCTGCCGGGAGGATTCATCAAGTTCCTGCATGTAAAGTTCCAGGCACAAAGTAAAGATGTTGCTATTAAAATGGTAAGATGTGGCTGGGCGCAGTGGCTCATGCCTGCAATCCCAGCACTTTGGGAGGCCGAGACGGGCGGATCACGAGGTCAGGAGATCGAGACCATCCTGGCTAACACGGTGAAACCCCGTCTCTACTAAGAAATACAAAAAACTAGCCGGGCGATCTTAGCCAGGGTGATGGCGGGCGCTGCTCGGGAGGCTGGGACAGGAGGATTGTTTGAATCCAGGAGGAAGAGGTTGCAGTGAGATGAGATCGTGCCACTGCACTCCAGCCTGGGTGACGAGGTGAGACTCCGTCTCAAAAAACAAAAAACAAAACAAAGCAAATGGTAAGATGCAATGCATCAGGGTCTGGGATTTTCCCAAGTGTTTAGCAGCGTAGGAATTCTCAATAGACTTCTGAAACATAATTTATGCCCTAAAATGTTGATGACTAATATCTATGATATAGGAAAGTCTGTCTGGATATCAAGTCAGTGTGGGTTTGATCATTCATGTCAACCATTGGAAACAAACCCCAATGTCTTGAGGAGCCAAGTGAGTGACCTAAGGATGCAACGGCAGGAAGGTGTACCACCTAGAGAGCACAAGCCCTCCTCAAAAGAGAAGCTGTTGCTGGGTTCATTGTGGCCCTATGTAAGTGTGGACCAGGGTTGCGGTTTGACGTCTACAGAGCATTGTTTCAACATTCATCAGATTTAATGCACTATGCCACATAAGCGAGGTG
>NW_022163488.1:0-2987 GCF_008728515.1 Papio anubis | reverse complement strand
TTTTTTTTTTTCTTTTATTCTATTTGATGACCTGAGGGTTTGATTGTGGCACAAAGTGAGTTCAGTCGACTGGCTTTGTTTCTGGAAGATTTGAGGGGGCCAAGCCTCAATTTATGATTCCTGGACTGTGTACTGTACGCTTTGGGACTGATATTGGGCCCCAACATCATTCTGTGGCTTCTTGAGGAGCTGTAATGGAAGGGCTGAGGAGTTTCCAGACTGTTGCTCACAGTACTCCAACGGGTAGTGCCAAGCAAAGCACTTTGCAGTTTGTTGGCAACTGGTTCTGCCCTTGTTTGCATATGCCAGCAGCTTCAGTAGTGGCAGTTAAATAAAATCTAAAACTAGAATATTATAAAATCTAAGACTAGAACATTATAAAACAAAAAAATCCATACTAGGTTAAGTGATTTAACTTTTATCCATTTGTTAATATAGACAGTTCACTTTTTAAGGAGAGTAACTTGAACCTTATTGGAATTAGGGATATCATGTTTTTGTAATATATCAGAAGAATATATTATATACTTATTATTCAAAAGTATGACTTAAATTAACTTTCCTCAACAAAACCATTTTTCTTGTTTGTATAGCCTAGAGTTAAATAATGTATATGGGTATATTCTATGCCCAGGTAAATCTTATGTATGTGTGTATATTCATTTCAAATTTAAACCTTTTTATTATTTTCACCAGAAATATACTGCTCAATATGACAACCTGGTAGGATATGTAGGTTAATTTATTCTTTTGGTGTATATTATATATTAGAAAATCACTCTTGCCACAGAATTACAGTAAGAAGTTTACAGTAAGAAGTAAGAAATAATATATACCAAACTTTTCTGCATATAAATTTAAACTAAAACATCTCCGATGACACAAAATTCTCTGTTCTTTTTGAATGTTTTTTGCTTTGTATTCTTCAGATGAACTGTAAATGATTGCTTTTTAGGGACAAAAAGCATACCTTTATTTCTGGCTGACTTCACTTACAAAGGGAATTTAATTGTGGTCTATAATATACACACTTCTGAAATTAAGAGCTAAGAAAGAAGATTTGGAATGCTTCCCAACATGAAGAAATGATAAATGTTTGAGGAAATGGATATTCCAATTAACCTGATTTGATCACTAGACATTGTATTCTTGTATTCAAACATTGTATGTGCCCTGTAAATATGTACAATTATTGTGTATTAATAATTATTTAAAATAAAACAGTTTGGTCCATTCTTAGGGTATATTATCACTTGGGAGCTGACCACTCATTTCATGGTTAGCCATAGATTTCGTGCTGAGCTAGTGCAAATTTTGTGAAGAGAAGGAGACATTATAGTGTCCTTTTTCTCAGAGTCACCATCTGTTTCTCCTTTCTCCCAAATGCCACTTGCTCTTCTGCCAGGAAGAGACACATTCATCCTCCTCTGAGACATACTCCCATCAAGCAATCCAGATTATCTTTGCTATGACATTTCCACCCACACCATTAGCATGTAAGGGCTTGCAGTTAGGAGTCAGGAATGGAAAAGATCACTTAGAAAAAGACTAAATGCTTAATGGACTAAAAATGGAAAAAGAAAAGAAATGTAATAGGGAAATTTTGAAGCTAAAATTATGTGATTATTCATGAGGGTCATACTCTTCTTCATAAATTAAGTGGAAGGAAGAGAAGAAGTCTTAGGGATATAGGATTTAATGACTATACTAAGTGGAAGGAAGAGAAGAAGGCTTAGGGATATAGGATTTAATGATTATACTTTAGAGTACCCTAAAGATTCAGAGAGAAAATTGCTAAGCTGCAGAGATACCAGGTGCTAGCCTTTAGAAAATTTAAAAGTGAAGGATATCTACTTTGCAGGGATTAAATAAAACAATGATAGTTGTTTCAACTAAATTGATAGAGTATAATCTAGTAATGATGTACTCCAGTTATTATATTAAGAATTTATAATTTATTTTATAATCCTTTGGGTATATACCCAGTAATGGGATGGCCGGGTCATATGGTACATCTAGTTCTAGATCCTTGAGGAATCGCCATACTGTTTTCCATAATGGTTGAACTAGTTTACAATCCCACCAACAGTGTAAAAGCGTTCCTATTTCTCCACATCCTCTCCAGCACCTGTTGTTTCCTGACTTTTTAATGATTGCCATTCTAACTGGTGTGAGATGGTATCTCATTGTGGTTTTGATTTGCATTTCTCTGATGGCCAGTGATGATGAGCATTTTTTCATGTGTCTGTTGACTTACTTGGCCATATAATCTACTTGAGGAATATCTGTAACAGTCTATAGAAAATTACTCTCGGCACTCCACCGAGTTCTATTATCCCTGTCTTAAAATATCAACAAGAAAAATTACTCTGAGAATATGGAGGGAATCATCCTTAACTCATTCTGCATGGCCAGAATCATCCTGATACCAAATCCAAGCAAGCACACAACAACAACGACAACAACAACAACAACAAAATAAAACTACAGACCCACATGCCTGATAAACATACACACAAAAATCCTGAATTAAATACTAGTAAACTGAATGCAGTAGCTCATTAAAAAGAGAGTATACCATTATCAAGTGGGTTTTATTGCAGGGATGCAATGATGTTTCATACACAAATCAATAAATGATTCACCATATAAACAGAACTATAAACAAAACCGTACAATCATTTCAATAGATGAGGAAAAAAATTGATAGAATTCAGCATCAATTGGTGAGAAAAACACTTAATAAACTAGGCATCAAAGGAACATACATCAAAATAATAAAAGCCATATAAGACTAACCCAGCCAACATCATACTGCATGAGGAAAAGTTGAAAGCTTTTCCCCAAGACCCAGAGCAAGGCAAGGGTGGCCACTTTCATACACTCCTATTCAACATAACACTGGAAGTCCTAGCAAAATGAATCAGGCAAGAGAAAGAAATAAAAGGTATTCAAATTGGAAAAGAAGTCAAATTATCCTTTTTTTT
>NW_022163487.1:0-2991 GCF_008728515.1 Papio anubis | reverse complement strand
TGCCCCAGTCACATGCCTTTAGAACAATACATATTGCCAGAAGCAGATCACTTGGGCCTCTCCTACCATTTTCTTCATCAAAGCTGTTGAGATAACGTTCCAGCTTTTCTCGCAGGCAGTTGCTGATGAAAAGGGTTTCCTTCAGGTGCTGCCGCTGGCTCTGGATCTCATCTTCTGCAGCCATTCCACCAGGACATGGAATGAGATGGGAAATGAAGAATGCCGATCACTGAAGGGGTAGTCAGGGGCCTCTCATCAAGATCCCTGCCTTTCACCATTCTTTTGCCAACTTCATCTTCTCATCAGGGAACATAAGGCAACTTTCTTTAATAGCTTTTAAGGTTTCAAAGCATGGCCAAGTGCTACGCAAACTCCACAGGGATGCTTCCCACATGGAGATATGGGAAGTATAAGGCAGGTTGACAGGAGGTGGGAAAACACTGGAGGTCTCTGAGTAGGGCTTTTCTAGCACTAGGAAAGGTGTGACCACCTCCTTGAGATGACTTGTAGGTACTAGGGAATATCTTCCTCTCTACAAAATATCTCTCCTGAATGTCTTTTGTTGTTGTTGTTGTTGTTGTTGTTGTTTGACAGAGTCTCATTCTGTCACCCAGGCTGGAGTGCAGAGGCACCATCTTGGCTCACTGCAACCTCCGTCTCCCAAGTTCAAAGGTTTCTCATTCCTCAGCCTCCCAAGTGGCTGAGACTACAGGCATGCACCACTATGCTTGGCTATTTTGCATTTTTAGTAGAGATGGGGTTTCAGCATGTCGGCCGGACTGGTCTCAAACTCCTGACCTCAAGTGATCCACCCACCTAGGCCTCCCAAAGTGCAGGGTTTATAGGTGTGAACCACCATGCCTGACCCTGAACATCTTTAACAGATGGTAAAGACCTTCCTCTGCACCTTATTGTGAAATTGTAAAGAGAAATAAGGATGCCTTTGTCAGAGGATGGTATGAGTAATAAAAGCCACATACTTAAACCCATCCCTGACAAAATGACAAGCCTAATGTGGTTTACATTACTATGAAAGCTCAATGAGTGAATTATTATAATCTCTTTCTATTTGTGTAAAAGAGTATATAAAGCACATAGTCCCCTAACAATCCAAACTTTTGCCCCCAAAGTAAAGTCACACATTCAAGTAAGGGAGAGGAGACATAGGTCAAGGTTTTAGTCTATACACACAGCAGTGAGGCTACCAACTCAAAGGGCTCTTATATACCTAGAGAAGTTCCAGTGGCTAGCGTGGAGTTATTCTGGGAAGAGGGCATGCTGGTGGCATTGCTGTTAGATTCAGCATTTTCTCCAGCAGATAGCCTCGTTGTTTATTTAGATTGAATTACAACATTGAGACTAAACTAACAGAGATTGTAAAAATACGTTGGTGCTGCACAAAGATTGAGAACCCTGGCTATTTACCAAAGGGTTGCCAGGATCAAAGTCTTTTCTTTATGGAAGTCCCCTGATATTCTAGTAGTCAGATGGAACCTTCTGGGAAAGCAAGCACCTGAGGGGAGATGGAGACTGGAGCTTGAAACCCAGGAACCATTATAATTGCACCTCCAAACTTTTGGACAAGCCTGCCAACATTCTTGGGATGGCTAGAACAGCTTGGGAAAACTGTTCAGGAACTATAATTATCAAGAATATTTCAGGAAGGCTGGGCGCGGTGGCTCACATCTGTAATCCCAGCACTTTGGGAGGCAGGGGTGGCTGAATTGCTTGCGCTCAGGAGTTTGAGGCCAGCCTGGGCCACAAGGCAAGACCCTGTCTCTACCAAAAAGGCAAAAATATAGCCGGGAGTAGTGGCATGCATCTGTGGTCTCAGCTACTCAGGAGGCTGAGGTGAGAGGCATAGACAGAAGAGAAGTGATCCCCTGATGTACCTCTTCACTTCCTATGTATCAATTCCTCCCTGGTTTTGTGAGACTGAGATAGGGAGACTCTTATGGAATATCTGTCCTTTCCCTTCAGCTGCCTGAATTTCCTGGGCTACTGGCCTACACATGTGTAACTATGGTCACCTCCACATTCATGACAAACAGAAGGAAGCAGGACCAACAAACTGCATACCCTACATGCAAACCTGAAACTATAGTGTGTGATAGTATTAATTTATAAGATATATCAGAAGCTATATGATTTCAATCCTTTTAAATTTATTAAGATTTATGTCAAGGGCTAGCATATGGTCTATTCATTAGAACGTCCCACATGTACTTGAGAGGAAGTATATTCTGTTTTTGTTGAGTGGAGTATTCTATAGATGTCTGGTAGGTGTTTAAATCTTTTATTTCTTTATTGTTCTTCTGCGTAGTTGCTCTATCCATTATTGAAAGTTGTGGTATTAAAGTCTCCATCTACTATTGTTAAATTGTCTATTTCTCTCTTCAATACTGTCAGTTTTTGCTTCCTGTGTTTTGAGGTTCTGTTAGATGCATGTGTATTTATAATTGTACTCTCTTCCTGATGGATTAACCCTTTTATCATCACACAATATTCCTCATTGTCTTTGGTAACATTTTTTGCCTTACAATCTCTTGTTTATTTTGTCTGGTATTAGGATAGTTGTTACTGAAACACCAGAAGTTTGATTTAAGTCTTGCTGCTCACTGCAGAGAAAGCCAATCACTGAGCCAACTAGTGTTGCCAGGGAAGAAGGCTTTCATCAGGTATTGCAACTTAGGAGATGGGAGATCAGTCTCAAATCCATCTTTCTGATCAATAAAAATTCAGGGTTTAGATAGCAGGGAAGAAATGGAACTACATGTAGGAAAACAGGAATTACGGAGAGGTAAGAAAGAGGAATTGGTCAACAGGAAGCATGTGGTCACTTAGGCAATTATGATGGAATAAGGGGTCTGAAATCTCATTGTTCAGATGTGGTACTCTGGTAAATTTCAGTTCTTTGATACTATCTGGAAGGCCCCATGGTTGGTTTCCTGAGAAAGGAACTCAGATAATACAAATGTAACTTTCTCAAAT
>NW_022163486.1:0-2992 GCF_008728515.1 Papio anubis | reverse complement strand
AAGATTAAGGACACTGACACACGAGGAGTGAGTTTAGGAGCAAAGCACTTAATAGGCAAAAGAAAGACAAAGGGGAACAGCTCTCTTCTTGTGAGAGAGAGGGGCACCCAAAAGGGAATTCCAGCCTGGAATGGGAGTGCATCGGATTTTACAGGCAGGCTTGAGGAGATGGTGTGTGATTTATGTAGGGCCCACAGGTTGGTTGGACCAGTTGTGATATTTACACAGTGCGTGTGGAAGGCTGTTCACCCCACCCTCATCCTATTATGCAAATGGGCTTTCCACTTGGCCGGCGCCACGTTCTCTGCTCCTTACTGTAAGGAAGGAGCCTGGCAAACAGAAGGGAAGATGGAGTCGCCATTGTGAACATGCCCAGTCCCAGGTGTCCGATTCCTATTCGCACAGCTGCCGGCATTCACCCGTGCAAGCTTCCAGCTTACTTGTCTGTGTCTGAAGCTTCATATTACAGGCTGCACCTTGTTAGAAAAGAAAATAATTTGGAGCCTGCTTTTCATTAAAAGCCTTCCATACCCTCACTACCTGTCTAAATAATTTCTTCTTAACTCCTATATCACTGCCAGCCTCTGAGCCAGAATGAGGTGACAGAGAGGCTGGGACTGTGCAGAACACATTTTAGTAAAGATGGCTGATGGCAGTAGTGATGTCTAATTACCAGGTGCAGCAGTGACGTCTCTCCTGGCCTCAGGGTCCAGTGTCCAGCACCAGGGTGTCAGAGGTGTGGGCAGTGGCGTCTGTGCTCAGCAGCAGGGGCAGTTGTTCCTAGGAGGGACCTGATCCAGGGTGGGCTGTGGATTCTGTTCCTGGATGTGTAGGTTCCAGCCTGCTTCTGTGGCCTTCCCCACAATAAAACTAGCCCCCAATACCAGATATACGACTTTATGTGTACATTACAGAAATTTGTTTTCCATAGTTTGCTCCAAGAAGTGAGTGGGAAATGAGTCTGTGGGCGGGTGTCAGAGAGCGGCATTCACAGGTGTTCCTTGTGCGAGAGCCACATCCTGAATTCTCTACCTGGTGTCTACCCCATGGTGGAGAGAACAACAGGGAATGTCACAGCTCATAACTGATGATACACATCCTCCCTTTTCTTTCTGTGAGAAAAATCCTCTTTTAAACAGGTTTGAAAACCCACCCCATCCACCCACCCTGGGCACTCTCTGATCTCAGTGGTTCCCAATCTGGCTGAGCAACAGGATTGCTGGCAGGAGTTTAGAAAATACTCAGGCCACTCCCCAGAACCCCTGTCTCAGAGTATTATGCACAAGACCAAAGAATCGTTTATATAACAAGCCCTAGAGGTGAGGCTGATGCTCAGACATGTGGGATCCTGCTGTTCTTGATACTCCAAGTGTAATCTGGAGACCAGCAACATGAGCTCCAGCCTTGTCATAAATACAGAATCTGTAGCTCCACTCCAGACTTCCTGGATCTCAGCACCACGTCCGGGTGATCCCCGTACACACGGGAGTTCCTTGTCTAAGTGTCCTCTAGACTGGGGGTCAGAACTGTGCAGTCTGCTCTGGGTGTGGTCTGATCACATCCCTTAAACTGGAGGTCCAGGGTTCAGTCCTTGCCCTCATTCTTTTCCACAGTCAATCACTCCCGTGGTGCCCACCCCGCACAGCACACTGCAGCTCACAACCAGGTTCTCTCTTCAGGAAAGAACAGTCCTTGATAATGGGTCCAATTTCACAGACAAATATAAGTCTAAATTAGACTCTGCTTTAAAAATTCATGAGTTGGGATTGGATTCAGCACCAAGATCACTAGAACCAGGGCAGGGAGAGAGGGCAGGAAAGCAGAGCAGAACAGAAGCTCTAGAAGCAGGGCAGGAGGTGAATGAGTCTGAACATTTGTCTCAGAATACACAGACACCCCTGTGTGCAGGGGCCGCCCTGGGTGATGTCTGAGCCTCTGTGGTCACAGCTCCCGCTGGACAAGGTTCCACTGAAGGGACAAGGACAACGGAGCAGTGAGGTGACCCAGCTGAGGACTGACCACATAAAGTCCATGAAGAACTGAACAGCAACTAGGCACAGGCCCAGTCCACACGGGGCTCCTCACAGCCTTCTCCACCCTTACCTGCAACAGACTCAGCACAGCGAACATGCAGATTCTGGAAGGTTCTCAGGCCTTTATTTGCTCTCTCAAGTTCTAGGGTTTACTTATTTAGTTAATCCATCAACCTCTCATAGCAGTTATTTGAGAAAACAAATTTATATTCAGATTCTTATTTTCAGTAGGGAAGTAAGAAGTTGCAGCTCAGTGCACATAAAGTTGAGACTGAGATGGAGACATCCAGCCCACCTCTCTGGAACAGGAAAGATGACTGGGGAGGAAACACTGGTCAGCGTGGGAACAGGGGTCACGGGGGACACCGGGTGGGCTGTCTCTCCACCTCCTCACATTATGCTAACAGGGACGCAGACACATTCAGATGCCTTTGCAGAAAGAGATGCCAGAGTCTCTTGAAGTCACAAAAGGGAGGTGTGAAGAAATCCTGCATCTCAGTCCCACACAAGACAGTTGTCTCAGGCTACAGAAAACAACAGTCATGAACAAATTCAAGTCAGTCATGGTAAGTGATGACACTCTGAACAGCCCACCACACACTCGAAACGTTACAATCAAAGAATCTCCATTACCCAGGCCTTTCCCCTCTGCCCTCCCCGCCCCCCTACTCTAGACCCCAAGAATCTCACCTTTTCAAGCCGTGAGAGACACATCAGAGCCCTGGGCACTGTCGCTGGCTGGGGTAGAACAAAAACAGGACCTGGTCAGAGCCCACAGGAGACATGGGACAGGAGGAATTATGGGATGGGTGAGCTCCTCCACACTCCCACCCCCACCACTTACAAGCAGCCTGAGAGTAGCTCCTGCATGTAAGGAGAGAGTAGCTCCCTCCTTTTCCACCTGTGGGAAAAAAATGTCCTGTGAGGGGACTGGGAGGAAGCAGGGTCATGAGATCTTA
>NW_022163485.1:0-2992 GCF_008728515.1 Papio anubis | reverse complement strand
ATGCTCCAAGGTTAAAATGAAAGAAAAAAATGTCAAGGGTAGCCAGAAAGGCCACATCACCTACAAAGGGAAGCCCATCAGACTAACAGTGGATCTCTCAGTGGAAATTCTACAAGCCAGAAGAGATTGAGGGCCAATACTCAACACTCTTAAAGAAAAGAGTTTCCAACCCAGAATTTCATATTCAACCAAACTAAGCTTCGTAAGCAAAGGAGAAATCAGACTCTTTTCAGGCAAACAAATGCCAAGGGAATTCATTACTACCAGACCTGCATTACAAGAACTCCTGACGGAAGCACTAAACATGGAAAGACAGTTACCAGCCACTACAAAAAAACAGTGAAGTACACAGACTAGTGACACAATAAAGCAACCACATAAGCAAGTCTGCAAAGTAACCAGCTAACATCATGATGATAGGATCAAATTCATACATACCAAGACTAACCTTAAATGTAAATGGGCTAAATGCCCGATTTAAAAGACAAAGAGTGGCTAGCTGGATAAAGAACCAAGGTCTATCAGTATGCTGTCTTCAATACACCCATTTCACATGCAATGACACACATAGGCTCAAAATAAAAAGAAGGAAGAAAATTTACCGAGAAAATGGAAAGCAGAAAAAAAAAGCCAGGGTTGCAACCCTTGTTTCTGACAAAACAGGTGTTAAACCAACAAAGATCAAAAAAGACAAAGAAGGGCATTACATAATGGTAAACGATTCAATTCAACAAGGAGATCTAACTGTCTGAAATATATATGCATCCAACACAGGAACACCCAGATTCATAAAATAGGTTCCTAGAGACCTTCAAAGAGACTTAGAATCTCACACAATAATAGGAAGAGATTTTAATACTCCACTAACAATATTAGACAGATCATCAGGACAGAAAATTAACAAAGATACTCAGGACCTGAACTCAGCCCTGGATCAAATGGACCTGATATATATCTACAGAAGTCTTTACCCCAAAGCAACAGAATGTACATTTTTCACATTGCCACGTGGCACTTACTCTAAAATCGATCACACAATTGGAAGTAAAACACTCCTCAGCAAATGCAAAAGAACTGAAATCACAACAAATAGTCTCTTGGACCACAGTGCAATCAAATTCAAAATAAAGACTAAGAAATTCGCTCAAACAATACAATTACATAAAAATTGAATAATCTGTTCTTGAACAACTTTTGGGTCAATAATGAAATTAAGGCACAAATCAGGAAGTTCTTTGAAGATAATGAGAACAAAGATACAATGTATCAGAATCTCTGGGAAACAGCTAAGGCAGTGTTAAGAGAGAAATTTATAGCATTAAATGCCCACATCAAAAAGTTAGAAAGATTTCAAGTTAACAACCTAAAATCACAACCAAAAGAACTTGAGAACAAAGAGCAAACATATCCCAAAGCTAGCAGAAGACAAGACATAATAAAAAAAATTAACAAAGGCATTGTCTCCTGAAGGAGGCAGAGACACGAAAAACCACTCAAAAGATCAACGAATTCAGGAGTTTTTTTTTTTTTTTTTTTTTTTTTTTTTTTTTTTTTTTTTTTTTTTTTTTGAGATGGAGTTTCACTCTTGTTACCCAGGCTGAAGTGCAGTAGCATGATCTTGGCTCACTGCAACCGCCACCTCCCGAGTTCAAGCGATTCTCCTGCCTCAGTCTTTCAAGTAGCTGGGATTATAGGCATATGTCACCATGCCTCGTTAATTTTTTGTATTTTTAAGAGAGATGGGGTTTATCCATGTTGGTCAGGCTGGTCTTGAACTCCTGACCTCAGGCGATCTACCGGCTTCAGCCTCCCAAAGTGCTGGGAAGACAGGGGTGAGGTCATCACTCCTGGCCTAGGGTTTTTTTTTGTTTTTTTTTTTTTTTAATTAATAAAATCAATAGACCCCTAGCTAGGCTAGTAAAGAAGAAAAGAGAGAAGATTCCAATAAACACAATTAGAAACAATAACAGGGACAATGTCATTGACCACACAGAAATTCAAGCAACCACTAGAAAATATTATGAACACCTCTATGCAAATAAACTAGAAAATCTAGAAGACAAGGATCAATTTCCTAGACACATACACCTGCCCCCTCCAAGACTGAGCCAGGAAGAAATTGAATCACTGAACAGACTAAAAATGAGTTCTGAAATTAAGGCAGTAATAAACAGCCTACCAACCAAAAAAACCCAGGACCAGATGATTGACAGGCAAATTCTATTAGATGTACAAAGAAGAGCTGGTACTATTACTACTGAAACTATTCCAAAAAAAAAAAAAAAAAAATGAGGAGGAGAGACTTCTCCCTAACTCATTCTATTAGGCCAGCATCATCCTGATACCAAAATGTGGCAGAGATACAACAACAGAAAAGAAAACTTCAAGCCAATATTCTTGATGAACATCATTGCAAAAATCTTCGACAACATGCTGGCAAGCCGAATCCTGCAGCACATCAAAAAGCTTGTCCACCACAATCAAGTAGACTTCATCCCCAGTATGCAACATTTGCTCAACATATGTAAATTAATAAATGTGCCTCATTATATAAACAGAACTAAAGACAAAAAACCACATGATTATCTCAGTAGATGCAGAAAGGGCTTTTGATAAAATTCAACATCTATTCATGTTTAAAACTCTCAATAATAGTTTAGTGAAGGAATAGACTCCCAAAGTGCTGGGATTACAGGTGTGAGCCACCACGCCCGGCCACTACCACTGACATTCTTCACAGAACTAGAAAAAACTATTTTAAAATTCACCTGGAACCAAAAGAGAGCCTGAATAGCCAAGGAATCCTAAACACAAGGAACAAAGCTGGAGGCATTACACTACCTGATTTTTTTTTTTTTGAGACAGAGTCTCACCCTGTCGTCCAGGCTGGGGTGCAATGGTGAGATCTCGGCTCACTGCAACCCCTGCCTCCTGAGTTCAAGTGGTTCTCCTTTTCTCAGCCTCCTAAGTAGCTGGGATTACAGGCACGTGC
>NW_022163484.1:43740-101826 GCF_008728515.1 Papio anubis | reverse complement strand
TACCCAAAGGATTATAAATCATGCTGCTATAAAGACACATGAACATATATGTTTATTGTGGTACTATTCACAATAGCAAAGACTTGGAATCAGCCCAAATGTCCATCAGTGACAGATTGGATTAAGAAAATGTGGCACATATACACCATGGAATACTATGCAGCCATAAAAAAGGATGAGTTCGTGTCCTTTGTAGGGACATGGATGCAGCTGGAAACCATCATTCTCAGCAAACTATCGCAAGAACAGAAAACCAAACACCGCATGTTCTCACTCATAGGTGGGAATTGAACAATGAGATCACTTGGACTCTAGAAGGGGAACATCACACACCGGGGCCTATTATGGGGAGGGGGGAGGGGAGAGGGATGGCATTGGGAGTTATACCTGATGTAAATGATGAGTTGATGGGTGCAGCACACCAACATAGCACAAGTATACATATGTAACAAACCTGCACGTTATGCACATGTACCCTAGAACTTAATGTATAATTTAAAAAAAGAAAGAAAGAAAGAAAGAAAAAGAATATCAGACATGTCATAGCCAGTCATCAGTTCCCATAAGTAAAAATGTACTCCTGGACCCTGGGATTTTATTTGGGTATAATTTATTTGCTTATATGCCAGCTTTGTGGAAGGCTATAAGGAAGAATAATTATTCCATTCTACAGATGGAGAAAATGAGGCTAGATGAGGTTACGTGATCTGCCCAAGGACACACAAACTAGTGGGTATTTGTGATGCTTTCTCAAGGCATGGCACATTTTGAAATTCCTTGCTATGTCTGGAAAATCCTCCATGTCATACCTCTCGAAGGTGGAACCTAGAAAAGTCACTACTCCAATGTCTTTTGAAGCTAACACATGAACACGTGCCCTGGACTCCATGTGAGACTAAGATTCAGAAGTGAGAAATTTAATAAAGGATGCTCTGTGAAGAACCCATTTTTTGTTTCTGTGGGTGATAGTGAAGATGTCCAGATTGGAGGTTGGGAACAATTGGAATACCACGTTTCTGGAGCATAAGTGGCACTGGTGCTCAGGAAAGTACCAACGATCCTATGGAGGTGTGGTTTTGCACATGGCTCCTATGAACCTAACCTCAGCCCTGTTTCTCTGATCAAGCCAATGACCCTGTGAATTTCCCAATAACCTATTAAAAACTCTTTTTCTGCTTAGTCAGCTACAGCCAACTTCTAGAGCATGTTTTGAGAACCATGACTGAGTGAGTAAGAACTTGAACCTAGAAAAGTTATACCACTTTCAACATAGAGTTCGTGTTGGGTAAATTTCAATGTCTGGATTTTCTTCAAAAAGAACTTACCTGCTTATGGTCTCAGTGATAATTCTTTGGTTACCAGAATATGCCATTCCCCAACAATTCTGAATAAGGTAAGAATTTATTATAATTTGCTTTTTTGTTTGAAAGGCTAGCCTAGGACTGTGAGCAAATTGTGCCAAAGTAACCAGCCTATTTTGTCCCAAAATCAGTCAACTTGACAGGAAAAAATATGCCAAAACAAGGTCAGTCATTACACAGTACATGGACAATAAGTTCTCCTGATTAATTACATTTTTCTTTTTCAACCAGTTGTAGCAGTAAGAAAAGACATACTCTTAAATATTATTTTCTCACTGAAAATATAATACTCCTAGGATGTGAAAATATACAGTTATGGACAATAACCTTTTCCTGTAGAAAGAGGAGTTGAAAACTGTCAACACCATGCTGAATGTCTGGACAAAATAAACAGCATCTCAGTGACTCCAGTTGAAAACACTGAGAATTTTAATTCTACTGCATTACTATCTCACCATATTTCTCAGCAATCTTCTGTAAAGAAAACAAACAAACAAAAAAGTAAAAACTTCACCTGACAGTTTATAGAATTATTCAGGAATTTTGTAACATTACACCATCATCACATCAAGGAAGTCCAGAACATAGCCTGGAAGCCACACCCCTGGAGATTCCCTTCACCCATAGCGGGTCTGTTGCTCTATTTAGCATGATCTGGGTGTCATCGTTCAACATTTCTTTGGGCTGAAAATTGTTGTTTGTTTTGCCCCCACCAAAACCAGGGCCTCCTGATTGGCTTAGCAACACCCAATTTGTTCCGGATCCCCACACTGTCACATTCCCCACACACAACAAGAACGTGCTGAAAATTACCTTCTCCCTTATCAGAATGGGTTTGAAGACTTCCCAGAAAAACTCAGTGTCTTTTAAACATCATTGAGCCTACTTTAAACATTATCTAAAATTCAAGTAGATCAAATATCATGTCTAAACCACATCAAGACATGGGACAAAGTACCACTGGGTTTACACTGCTTCCACTCACACACAACATGCACATGCCCTCATTGAAATCATTAAACAACCAAAAAAGAGTAGTCTACCTGGGTCCTACTAGATGATGACTTGGGGAAAGTTTTCTCATTGCTACAACTGGTTGAAAAGAAAAAAAAAAATACTTCTCTGGACTTTCTTTACGCAGTTGTAAAACACTGAAGCTAAACTATGGTATCAAATATTTTGTTTCTATAGTATATTATTTACTATAAAACTGTATGTTTCACTTATATTTACCTTTATCCCAATCTAAGACAAATGGTTATATTCACTTCAGAAAAAGAATAGGTATCCATTCTGTGTATTCACAGATAAGTAGTTCAAGGGATCTAATTTTTAGAATTTTGTCCTATAATCCTATCCATGAAAAAGCAAGAACCGAAACCCACCATTTCTGGATCCCAAAGTAGAATCAAAGACCCCAGACTTTCTGATCTTTGACAATACCTTAGCCAAAAACAGGCATACCCAGATTACTGCCCTGAGTTTCCCAGAAGTAAGACAGTGTTTCACAATTATCCCAAGTAAAACTTCAGACTCTTTACCATTGGCTTCTTTGTGAATACATCTGGGATTGCAGACAGCACAGGAGATAATGACATTCACTCCTCACATTGATCTGGCTACTGGAGCAGGAGGAATCGATAAGCATTACTGCAATGATTTGCTGAACTTTTGATTCAAAGAAATCAGATTCTATTTAGGTGGGGGAACCAAATATCTATCACTCTTCAAAAGAAGTTTGAGGACTGGAGAGAATATCCAGGGTCAGAGAAAGTCAATGTTGGGGAAATTAGGTTGAAAAATTCCTAAAAGTAGGATAACCAAGTATTTGAAAGGGTCAAGGCCTATTCCTTCTGCCCCGGCAGACTCCTCACATGAAAATGGCTCACATGGAAATGATGGTCTCTAGGGAGAAAACACAGCATAATACTGGCTGTCAAATGGGATCTGCTTTTTCACCCAAGCCACCATGAGGTGAGAGAATAGCACAAGCATCATCTTCATTTCCACTGTTATTTCCAGACTTTATTCCTGCCCTCACACAAAAGTCCCTCAAATCATCTCATTCTCCCCCTAAGAAACATCACTGTTCTAGTGCTGTGGTCTGAATGTTTGTGTACCCCCAAAATTCATACATTGAAACTCACTCCTCAGTGTGATGGTATTAAGAGGTGTGGCCTTTGGGAGGTTATTAGGTCATAAGGGCAGAGCCCTGTGAATGGGATCAGGGACCTCATAAAAGAGGCTGAAGGAAGCTTGTTAGCCCTTTTTGTTCTGCTATGTGAGGACAGAGAAGGTGCCACCTATCAATCAGAGAGCCCTCACTAGACACCAAATTTGCTGGCACCTTGATTTTGGACTCTCCAGCCTCCAGAATTATAAGCAATAAATTTATGTTGTTTATAACTTATCTGGTCTAAGGTATTTTGTTACAGCTACCCAAATGAACTGGGAGACCTAGTTACCCACCACCCTCCTCATCAAAGCCTCACCTTCAATGAGAATTTTGACATCTGGCTCAGAATTTTCCTTTCTACTCTTGGAGAAAAACACTGCCCTGAGTTTCCCAGAAGTAAGACAGGTTTTCACAATTATTCCAAGTAACAGTTGGGAGAAAATTGGGAGAAAAAGCAGCTCTCATTTGAGAGCCTAATACCACTGTCATTCTTGTAGATCCCAATATTGACATGGACAACCTACACAGGTCTTGGTCACACAGTTCCCTGACTTCCTCAGTACCAGGGGCCATGCCTGGTTATCCTGATTAGCATGCAGAATTGTTCTACCCCTGAAATGAGACTTCATTATCCTATTCTCTGATCAAAACTTCTACTCCACTCCAGATGTCTTACTACCGTATTCCCCATTACACCTAATTTCTTGACTTTACCACTATCTCTAGTACCTTGAGCCCTCTGATTTTTCCTAGCTAATCACTAACTCCTATTCACAGCCTGTCCTACTCATTCTGGACCATCATGGGCCTGGTCGATCCTGAGAATCACACAGTTAACAGACTTTCTGCCTCACCAGAAAAGACCCTAAATCAATCTTCTTCTCTGCTTTTACGCTCAAATATTCGGACGCCTAATTCTAAAATGCAAACTTAAGACCTGTGCTTTCAGTTGCAACTACCAAAATTCATTGTTAAAGAAATTGAATTTTAAGAGGGATTGGATGTTACAAATAATCTACCACAAGTCTCCCTTAATTTACAGGTGAAGGAACAGAAACCAAAAAGATGTGCAATAACTTGCAAAGGTCACAGAACTCATCAAGCAGCAAGGTTAGAACCAGCTCCCAGGGCTCCTGACTTCCTGACTCCAAGCTTAATGTCCTTTTCTTTCTGCCAGATCACCTTCCCTGGCCAGCCACTGGTGATTGACACACACAGCAGCTTAAATAAAAGACATTTATTCTCTGAGTTAGGGAATTTTACACCAAAGAAGCATCCCTTAAGACATTAGAACATGTTTTCTGTATTTTTTAAATAAAGAAATCTTTTGTCTAACTGGGAAAAAGAACAAATATCAACCATACAGAAATCATAAACAATCTCTTTAATAATTGATGAACCTACAAATGGGTACTGAATCCTGAGACTAATTTCCTATAGCAAAGGTTCTCAGTCCCAATAGGCATCAGCATCACCAGGAGAGATTTTTAACAGAATTTAGGATGCTCGTATTCTTCTAGATCCAATATAAACAGTGAGATACATTGCATGTGCAAATTCCGATCTCAAAAATATCTCTTCAAATTAACAAGATATAATTTCTATTCATTTTTAGCAACACAGTGTTTCTATAGAAAGCTGGTTGTTAATTCTGAAAATACAGAAGAATTTGAATTCTTGTCTTGAAATCTGATAAAACCATTTTAAAATGCTAAGTGTTATTTAATCCGTATTTTCTATCTATTTATCTATCTATCTACATATTTATTTAATTTTAATTATTTGGAGTTTTTTAATTTTAAAGTTCAGGGGTACATGTGCAGGTTTGTTATACAGGTAAACTTGTTTCGTGGGGGTTTGTTGTACAGATTATTTCATCACCCAGGTATTAAGCCTAGTACCCATTAGATACTTTTCCTGATCCTCTCCCTCCTCCCATCCTCCACCCTCTGATAGGCTGTAGTGTATGTTGTTCCCCTCTATGTGTCCAGGTGTTCTCATATTTTAGCTCCCACTTACCAGTGAGAAAATGCAGTATTTGATTTTTTGTCCCTGAGTTAGTTTGCTCAGAATAATGGCCTCCAGTTCCATCCCTATTGCTGCAAAGGACATGATCTTGCTTTTTGTGGCCACATATTATTCCATGGTGTACATGCACCATATTTGCTTTATACAGGCTATCGTTGATGGACGTTTATGTTGATTTCATGTCTTTGCTATTGTGAATAGTGCTGCAACAAACATCCATGTGCATGTGTCTTTAGGGCACAACTATTTATATTCCTTTGGGGATGTACCCAGTAATGGGATTACTGGATCAAATGGCAGTTCTGTTTTTAGGTCTTCAAGGAATTGTCACACTGTCTTCCACAATGGTTGAACTAATTTACACTCCAACCGACAGTGTATAAGCATTCCTTTTATTCCACAACCTCTCCAGCATCTATTATGTTTTGACTTTTTAATAATAACCATTCTGACTGGTGTGAGATGATATCTCATTGTGGTTTTTTTGATTTGCATTTCTTTAACAATCAGAGATGTTGAGCTTTTGTCCATGATTGTTGACTGTATGTATATTTTCTTTTGAAAAGTGTCTTTTCATGTCCTTTGCCCACTTTTTAATGTGGTTGTTTTTATCTTGTAAATTTAAGTTCCTTAGAGATGCTGGATATTAGACCTTTGTCAGATACATACTTCGCAAAAGTTTTCTCCCGTTCTGTAGGTTGTCTGTTCACTCGGTTGATAGTTTCTTTTGCAGTGCAGAAGCTCTTAAGTTTAATTAGATCCCATTAATCAATTTTTTGCTTTTGGTCCAATTGCTTTTGACATCTTCATCATAAAATCTTTGCCAGTTCCTATGTCCAGAATAGTATTGCCTAGATTAAAAGCTCCAATAGTGAAGGCGGGTTCTACAGTTCTCCAGATAGATAGAAAGATAGATAGATAGATAGATAGATAGATAGATAGATAGATAGATAGATAGATACATACATACATACATACATACATACATACATACATACACACACACATACATACATACCTAGTATGTTTTTTGACAGAGTCTCACAGTGTCACCCAGGCTGGAGTGCAGTGGCATGATCTCGGCTCACTGCAACCTGCACCACCCGGGTTCAAGCGATTCTCCTGCCTCAGCCTCCCGAGTAGCTGGGATTTGTGCACCGCTACACCCAGCTAATTTTTGTATTTTTAGTAGAGATAGGGTTTCACAATGTTGGCCAGGATGGTCTCAATCTCTTGACTTTGTGATCTGCCCACCTCAGCCTCCCAAAGTGCTGGAATTACAGGCCTGTGAGCCACTGGCGCCCAGTCGTTCTCCAGATATCTTTTAAACTTTTTAAGTAATTCTGATGTACTTCTATGTGGAGAAGCTTTATCTGCTGTTGCTGCAGACCCTGAGTATGAGGGGTGTATGCTCTTTTGATATCCCACTTCTAAAAAACAACAGTCCAGAGACTTCTTGGCAGCTGCCACTCTTGAGCTAAAGATTCCCAAACTGAAAATGTGTAGACATCAGCCCAGATCAAAAACTCATACCCACTATTACTCAGATGTATAATTCAGCCTTAGGGATAAGCTATCTAACTGTATGTTTTGTGCCCGTTAACATGCCTCTCTTCACTCCTCACACACACGCATTCCCAGCCACTGGTAACTATCATTCTACACTCTACTTACATAAGATCAGCTATTTTAGCTCCCACATCTGTATGAGAACATGTGATCTGTGTCTTTGTATGCCTAGTTTATTTCACTTAACATTACGACCTCCAGTTCTATCCCTGTTTCTGCAAATGACAAGATTTTGTTCTTGTTTTTTTTCTTTTTTTGGCCAAATAGTATTTTATTGTGTATATTTAACACATTTTCTTGTCCATTCATCCATTGATGGACACTTAGGCTAATTCCATACCTGTATGTCTTCTTTTCATAAATACCTAGTCAGATCTTTTGCTCAGTTTTTAATAAGATTTTTTGTTTTTGTTATTGAGTTGAGCTCCTCATATATTCCAGTTATTAATCCCTTGTCAAATGGATAGTTCACAAATATCTTCTCCCATTCTATGGGCTGTCTCTTTGTTTTGTTGATTGTTTTCTTTGCTGTGCAGGAGCTTCTTAGCTTGATATAGCGCCATTTGTCTATTTCTGTGTTGATTGCTTGTGTTTTTATGGTTTTACACAAAAATGTTTTTGTCCAGACCAATGTCTGGACAATTCGTCAATGTTTTCTCCTAGCAGTTTCATAGTTTGAGGTCTTAGATTTAAGTCCTTAATCCATTTTGATTTGATTTTTGTATATGGTAAGAGATAGGGGGCTAGTTTCATTCTTCTGCATATGGATATCAAGTTTTCCCAGCACCATTTATTGAAGAGACTCTCCTTCATTGTTCTTGGTGCCTTTGTCAAAGATGACTTGACTGTAAATGTGTGGATTTATATCCAGGTTCTCTATTCAGTCCCATTGATCTATGTGTCTGTTTTTACACCAATACCATGCTGTTTGGGCTAATATAACCTTACATTTTCAAGTCAGGTAGTGTGATGCCTCCAGCTTTGTTGTTTTTGCTCAGGATTGCTTTGGTTACTTGGGCTCTTCTTTGGCCCCACACAAACTTTAAGGTTATTTTCCTATATCTATGGAAAACGTTATTGCAGTTTGTAGTTTCCTGTAGTGGTAACATTTGAGCTCTTTCTCTTCCTTGTTTGTGTGTCTGCTCTACCAATGGTTTATAATTTTTTGTGTTTTCATGATAGTAGATATCATTCTTTTGCTTCTTGGCGTAGGACTCCTTCACGCATTTTTCGTAGGAACAGTGTAGTGGTGATGAATTATCTCAGTTTCTGCTTGCCTCAGAATGATTTTATTTCTACTTCATTTCTGAAGGATAGCTTTGCTGGATAGCATCTTTGATTGACAGTTTTTTTCTTTCAGCATTTTGAATATATGATCCCATTCTCTCCTGGCTTGTATGATTTCTGCTGAGAAATTCACTGTTGGTCTGATGAAGTTTCCCTCATACATGACTTGATACTTTTACTGTTTTTAGAATTCTCTCTTTGTCTTTGACAGTTTGACTATAACGTGCCTTGGAGGAGATCTTTTTGAGCTACACCTATTTTGGCATCTTCGAGCTTCCTGTATCTAGATGTGTTAATCTATTGATGGACTCAGGAAGTTTTCAGCTATTATTTCATTCAATAGGTTTTCTATGTCTTTGCCCACCTCGTCTCTTTCTGGGACACTCAAAATTTGAATATTTGGTCACTTTATGGTATCTATATGTTCCACAGGCTTTCTCTTTGTTTTTGGAGACAGGATCTTGCTCTGTCATCTAAGCTGGAGGGCAGTAGTGCTGTCACAGCTCACTGCAGCCTCAACCCCCCAGGCTCAACCAGTCCTCCCACCTCAGCCTCCCAGGTAACTGGGACTACAGGCGTGTGCCAGCATGCCTGCCTAATTTTTTCTTTTTTGTAGAGACAGGGTCTCACTGTGTTGCCCAGGCTAGTCTTAAACTCCTTGGCTGAAGTGATCCTGCCACCTCAGCCTCCCACAGTTTTGGGATTACAGGTGTGAGCCACTTCATCTGGCCCCTTCATTGTCTGTCTTTCTTTCCTTCTTTCTTTCTTTCTTTCTTTTGTTCCTTTTATTTGACTGGGTTGTTTCGAAAGATCTGTCTTCAAATTCTTTTTTTTTTTTTTTTTTTTTTGCTTTCTCTAGTCTATTGTTGAAGCTCTCAGTTGTATTTTTTTTATTTCATTCTTGAATTCCTCAATTCCAGGATTTCTGTTTGGTTCTTTTTTATGATACTTATTTCTGTGTTGAATTTCTCATTCATCTCCTGAATTGTTTCTGATTTCTTTGTAATATTTATCTGTGGTCTCTTGTATCTCACTGAGCTTCTTTAATATCATGATTTTGATTTTTCATGCATTTTTTTAATTTTTAATTGGAATCTTTTGCTGGAGAATTACTGTGTTCCTTTGGAGGTGAAATGTTTTCTATTCACATTTCTTCTATCTTACACTGATATTTGCACAACTGGTGTAAGAGTTGTTTTTTACAATTTTTTGGATTGGCTTCTGTAGGGGAAAACTTTCCTGTAGATGCATCTATAGCGTTGGGTGGGTGAGGCATTTGAGCTTTGATTATAGGCGTGTGCAGTAGTGTAGTCTTCATATGATTTTTCAGATTTTTCATTACTCTCCAGTGCTGTCTGTGAAATCCTCAGTGGCTTAGGCTGCAGTTGTTAGTGAAGGGTGTGGTAAAGCTTTGCTGGGGACAGGTACACCAAATGCACCAGTTCTTGGGCCCTACTGATGGCAATAGCAGGCTGAGTATGCCTATCCTCTGGCGGAGGCATACATGGGCACCAGTGTTATTGAGTTCAGGTCAGCCAATTCATGGGCCTCCAGGCAGCTTGCTTGGGTGCCAGCAGTGGCAGTGGTGGGTGGGGCAGGTAGATGGATCCTCAAGCCCCTGGCAGTGTGCATGGGCATGGGTAATGAAAGTAGCCATGACAGGACAACCCTCAGGTTCCCAGGCAGCATGCACTGATGTTAATGGTGGCAGTGAAGAGCTGGGTAGACCTGTCCCCAGGCCCCTAGGTGGCACATGCAAGTGGGTACCAGTGGTAGTGGTGGTGGTGGTGGTGGCAGGCTGGGTGGCCTATCCTCAGGCACCCAAGAGGAGTGTGCAGATGCCAGCAGTGGTGGACAGAACAGGGTAATCTCCAGGCCTCCGGACAATGCACAGAAGTACTGATAGGAGAGCCATCGAGCAGTGCAGACACTGATGTTGCAGATAGGTGCAGGCTGTGGTAGGCATGGCAGGGTAATCCCCAGGACTGCAGGTCTTGTGGCAGGCAGGTTGGGTCTTTTCTCAGGCCTCCTGATGACATGTGCACGTGCCCCGGGTGAAAGCTGGGATGGGGCTATCCCCATGTCCCTGGGAAGCATTCTTGGGCACTGAGAGGGGCAGTGGTACAGGTGGGGTGGGCCTGTACTCAAGGCACATGCAAGTATGTGGCAGCCCTGCTGCTAGGGGAGGGGAGTGAGTGCAGGGTTGCTGTCAGTGGCAGTGGTCCCAGGCATCTGGCTTTCAGGCTCTCAGGAGTCCTCACTTCGGCTCTCTTTGTCCCACGGGCTGCCTCCCTGGTGTGCTACACTGCCTGTTCCTCAGGTTACAGAACACCATGTGGGCTAGAATGCTGGGGACCCAGCTACACTGCAGAGTCCAATCAGTGTCGTGCTGCTGCAGCCCTCTGAGTAAACACAAGGGTTATGAGTGGGGTTCCAGGAATGTGGAGATCCAGGAACTGTGGGGCCACAGGGCAGAATGTGGTGTGGTGGAGGGTGGTTCTCAGAACAGTGCCATGCTTCAGCAGCTTGGGCCTCAGGGGTGTACGGGACTCCGCTTGAGCTCCCTCTATGGGACAATGCTTACGTGTGGTCTCCAGGCAGTTGCCTATACTAGTCTCAGAGCTAACAAGAGTTGAGGAGCTCTCCTATGACTAGGATTGCAGGAGTCTGTGACGGTAATGTGGAGCACTGTGAATCTCTCACTTACCCTTTCCCCACAGTGGGGAGCCTCCCCAGGCTCCCAGCAAATGCAGCTGGGTTGGCTGTCTCCCTTCTAGCTCCTTCCAAGCCTTGGGTGTTCCCTGTCACTTCACTGATTGTCCCTAAGACTCTCTCTTAGACACTCTATTCAAAGTGTGATTATTTACTCACTGTTTCTGTTCTTCTTTGCAGAAGAGGAAAGTGCTGATTGCCTCTAATCAGCCATCTTGAAGCCTCTATCTGAATAACTGGAGTTTGTTTGAATCAATTCGTTATAACTCTATGTTGTTTGTACAGAAACATAACCCTTTGACTCTTACAGAAACCTTTTCTTTTCAATTACAGAAACATACACACATAAGCAAATAGTCAGTAGATACAGTCACTGAATGCTTCTGCTGGGTGGCATGTCTTCGAGAATACCTATTCCACCTCCTTATAGATGATGAAACAGGGTCAGAGTCTTGCCTAAGGTCACAAATCGTTAGCTCTCTGCGAGCTAAAACTCTGAGCTCTCTCCACTATTCATGCTGCCTCCCACAGGCATTACCAACTCATTTATAGCTACAAATGATTTTTTAATACATTCATCAATTTTTTAGAGACACTGGTATAATCCCATGACAAGATTTCTATGCCACAAAGCTATCTCTATGTAGGAGAAAACAGTTCAAAATTTTGCCACTTTGTCCTCCAAAGTCACATGCAACCTAAGAGTATATGAAATTGTCAAGTGAATGTTTTTTTCTGGTATCTCCCCACATACCAATTATTCTGCATGTGGGAAAAGCCTTGCTGTGTATTTTTGTGTCTGTTCTTTTGAAAGAGTTTAATCAGACTAGACTATATGCAGTTCTTGGTTCTTTTGCATTAAAAAGAATCATTTGTCTTTTACTGGCTCCTCCTTCTCCTGAAATATTCAGATCAGGAGATATCCTGATATAAATATCTTATAACATAAGACTAAAGAGAACTGAGTCTTGTGCCCAAGTGATGGTGCAGGGAGACATCCAATGCACAGAATCGATCTTCATCCTTGGCTATGTCGCTTGCATACTGCCTACTCCAGAGCAGATTTCTACAATTCATTCATTTAGCAAACATCCATTGGGTACCTACCACACAAAGTTAGGTGCTAGGAGCAGAGAGGTAAACAAAGCAGAGGTCCTGTCTTCAAAGAGCTCTCAGTCTACTGAAGAAAATAATTGTGCATAGACAATGCAATAGAATCTGATAAGTCCTACAACAAGGATAAATTCAGGATCTATAGACTCTCACAGAAGGAGCATTTAACTATGCTTGGGTAACAGACAAGTTTCCAAATGAAAATGAAATATAAGGTGAGTCCTGAAGGATGAATAAGAATTATCTAAAAGGACTGGATGAAGAAGGAAATTTCAGGCAAAGGGAATAATATGTGCAAAGACCCAAAGTAGATGAAAAGATAGAATATTTATGAAACTGAAATCAGTGGAAGTAGAGCTGAAAGACAGGCAGTGTGTCTATCATAAAGATCCTTTCATCTTTGGGTCCGGGAAAGCCTATTGACCTTACCATTAATTGATAATGTGTATTCTCCCAAACATCCTCTCCATCTCAAAGTCCTACTAGCTCCTTGAAAAACTATAACATCCAATGCACTAGCTTTCACTTTAAAGAATTACTCAACTCCAATGACATCGATGCCCTTGCTTTACCTTTACCAGAAGTAATCCTTCATTCTTCCTTTTTATCTCAGAAAAAAGTTATCTCTTCTTTTGTCCAACACCATTCTTTCAACCTATGCTTTGATCTCCTCCCTTCCCTGCACCTCTAAATTATTGCCCATAAATTACCCTCTCTGTGTGTCCATTTTCCACATCAACATGTTAGTTTTAATACTTTGCCATGTGTCTTCTCCATTCATAACATGTCAGTGTTTATTACCAAACTCCACACTATGCATTAGAATCTCAAAAGGTGAATAAAAAAGAGATACAATCCTCAAATACCTCAGTCCAGCAAAGAAAAGAGACCGAAAAACAGATGTAATTCAATATATTTAACTTAGTCTACATAGTTCAATAGAATCATCTTACATGTCTGCAGCTGGGTTAAGGATTTACTTGTGTTTTTCATGAACTGTCAAGAGGATCCATTTTTATCATGAGCTCCAAGATGGAAGCAAGTCGTGTACTGAACAACACTTATAATGATCCACCTGTAGGCACTGAGAATACCGTTTGTGGCATTTCAAATTTTCTTATTCTTCATACTTCCCCAAATCAGTTAATCTTCAAACCATAAATCTGCGAGTCACCCTCGATACCTGCATCATTTCCTATATCTCATTCATTATTGAGTCTTAGTGACTTTACCTCCAAAATGCATCTCAACTCCATCTGCCTCCAGCCATCTCTGTCATCACCAAGGTACCAGAAACCATCCTTACGTATTGCCTAGACCACTGAAAGTGCTTCCAAATTGGTCTTTGCACTGCCACATACATTGTACTTCAAAAACCATTCTCAGTTCATCAACCAAAGCAATCTTTTTTATGCTGTAAATATAAATATATATAATAAATATAAATAGCATTCTGCTATTTAAAGCTCCCAGTGTTTCCTATATCTTTCAGAAACTAAAAAATCCATAACATGGCCTAAAAACACTGAGGGATCTTGCCTCACCCTGCCCATGGAACATGAAACACACAACTCCTCCCTTACTCACCATGCTCCGACCTGCTTTCCCTCCTTGAGAGCAGCAAACCAGTCCACATTTCCAAGGCTTTACACAGGTAGTTCTGCCCATTCTTCATCCAGTTAATTCCCACTTATCCTTCAGAGCTCAAGAAGGTCTCTTTTTCTTCATACTACAGAGCACTGTATATAATCAGATATTTGTTTCTGTGGATATTTATTTAATGCCTCTCTCCACCAATATACCATAAGCTCCACAAGGGAAAAGCCTGTACCTTTTTTCTTCACAACCATATAACCAGGAATTAATGCAGTGCCTGATATGGAGTAGGTGTGTAATAAATGTTTGTGAATGAATTAATGAATGAACGGAAAAGAAAAGCATGAAGGAAGGACAAAACGAGAATTACATTGGCCGTCGCATTAGGGATAGATATCACATAGTTGTTCCAGAATCACTTTCAATTCTCTTTGGGTTCTTCTCACTGTCCCTTTGTTTTAAATCAGCTTTATTTAGATGTAATTTACATACTGTAAAAATCACCAATTTAAAGTATGTAATTCAACAGCCTTTTGTGTATTCACAGAGCTGTGCAACCATCGCCACAATTTTAGAACATTTTCATCACTCTAGAAAGAAATTCCATACCCCATAGCAGTCACTCCCAAATTCTCTCTATAGATTTGTCTATTCTGGATATTTTACAAAAATGGAATCATACAGTATGTGGTCACATGTGACTGCCTTCTTTCACTTAGTACCATGTTTTCAAGGTTCATTCATTCTGAAGCATGCATCAGCATGTCATTTCTCTTTGCTGCCAAATATTAATAATATTCCATTATATGAATATACTACCTGTATTTATCTGTTCATAAATTGACGGAAATTTGAGTTGTTTCACTTTTCAGCTATAATCAATAAAGCTGCTATAAAATTTGCATATAACATTTTGTACAGACACAAATTTTCATTTCTCTTAAGTACAAACCTAGGAGTGAAATTGCTGGGTCACATAGTAACTCTATGTTTAGCCTTTTGAGGACTTGCCAGACTGTTTCCAAAGTGACTGTTCCATATGACAATCCTACTAGCACTTTACAAAGGCTCCAATTTCTCTGTATCCTCACCAACATTTGTTGTTTTCTTTTTTGTTCTAACCCTCCTAGTGAGTGTGAATAATATCTCATTGTGGTCTTCACTTGCATTTCGCTGATGCTAGTGATGCTAAGCATCTTTTCATGTGCTTATTGACCATTTGTACGTCTTCCTTTGCTTGTGAAAGCCCCCCAACCATGTTGAATGGACCATATTAAAGTGTACCCACAGTGCTCATGGAAGATAATGTATATGTAACCATATAAGAGTTGCATTGCTATTGGCTAACTGACAAAATGTTATATATTTTGCAAACGTTAAATCAAACATATTAATTTCAATTTTGTGATTTTTTTCTTATTTTGAAATCAGCAGGATACCTTTTCAGGTATCCAACATATCAAACCTATGGTACAAACGGTCATTTCTAGTCAGTGATAGACCCAGTTGTTGATATTTTACGTAAGATAATAATAGACGAAAAGTAGTATTCTTGAAAAAGTTTCTCAGAGCTTAGAGGAAGACTAATGAAGGCCAAACCAGAACTATTGGCTTGGTCTTCCTCTTTATGGTTTATTCCCGTTTAGGAAGAATAGACTAAAAATTATTATCAGAACTCACTATATATTCATTCCAATGTGTTGAATATCTTTATGTATTATAACTTTCATTAAGTTTTCATTTTAGAATATTAATTCATTTATTTTCAAAATATAATGTGTCTTCCCGATAATCCCTACTTAAAAAGCCCTTTCTGAAAACTTAGGATTTACTCTGCGTCTATGTGCTGTGTTACACATCTGATAGTCATTATCTCATTGAATGTCACAGATGCCTGTACTTGATGCATAGTAATTCTAACTAGCCAAAAGGCTGTTTTTCAGTGTTAACAAAGGCAAATAAATAATCAAATAAATCTATTAAGATCTACTTCAGGGACCAGGCATGGTGGCACATGCCTGTAATTCAAGTGCTTGGGAGGCCAAAGCAGGCAGATAGATTGAGGCCAGAAGTTTTAGAACAGCCTGGGCAACATAGCAAGACACCTTCCAACCCCCACCTCCCCTCTCTACGGAAAAAAAATATATATATAAATTAGCCAGGCATGGTGGCACACACCTGTAGTCCTAGCTACTTGGGAGGCTGAGGTGAAAGGATCTCTTGAGTTCAGGAGTTCAAGGCTGCAGTGAGCTATGAACACACCAACCCACTCCACCTAGGCAGTGGTGCAATCATAGAAACAGAGGAAGATCCTATCTCTAAAAAAAAGAAAGACTTACTTCAGAAGTTTTGACTCATTCAAACTTATCTGTTAGGGTGCCTAACATGTGAGAGATAGCTAGACAGACAGACATAGATATGGGAGCATTAATTATGCCCAGAAGGTCAGGAAATCCTTTTTTCTACGATGAAGTCCCCTAAGCCTAGGAGATTGAATTTCCGGGTATGTATGCTATTCCCCCAGTTCAGGAAAGATGTTGAGTACCAGGAAGATTGACAAAGTATCTCATCAGTTAATTACAGGTAAAAGCAATCTGAGTCACAGGTGTTCATGATTTAATCAATCACAAGGATTTGATGAATCCATAGGTTTCTCAAAAAAGATAAGTGGCCCCAGCAAATGAATTCCAATGTAGAGCACTAGTGCCCTAGGCCACCCAGCTCTGATATCCCAGGGTGGAGTGGACAAACCAACCATAAAACATCTTTATTCTCACATCAGCTTTAGCATTTTGCAGTAATTTCTTCAAATCAGTAACAAACTCCAATACTATCCCATGGAAATCTATGAATAACTATGTCCAGCAGGTGCTTTTCCAAATTGTGTTTGTTTTTTCCAGTGGTAGTATGATATAAAGGATCTAAGGAGCTCCAAATTGTTTTGAGTGCTGACTCTTCCATACATCCCTGTGGGAACACAGGCAAATCATTTAATCTCTCTGAAGCCCATTTGATAATATATTTCTCAAAGATTTCTTATGAAGATCAAAAGAACTAACAGATATAAAAATAAAACGTTTTACATACAGCAAAACAACCACAAAGCCACTGGCAGTGGTAGACTAAGACAAAGTATTCCTCCAGGAAATCTTTTTCATATTCCTTCTCAAAACAAAATACTAACGTTGGCTTAGACATTTAAAATTATTCTATCAGAAACCTTCATTTGGCCCTCAGGTCATCATTCTGATCTTGAGAGTACTGCAAGACTCAAGGAAGCCAACTGTCCTCCCAACTCCCTTGTGAACTCATTCTTGGTGTCTCTGGCTTCCACACACTGTGGGCACAGGGAGTAGCACTCAAGTAATATCTGGTGTTTGGTCTGATCTGTAGATGGAGTTCGTTCTTTTAACTTAGCTGCTGTTAAGTGTTGCAGACACCTTGTAGGATCACAGCCAGCTGGCCACACTTGAGGGACAGAGGAATAGGTGGCTGGGTATTGAAATTCTATTCTAAATTTTACGCTAGTTGGAATAAAATAAAATTATACTGCTTTAAAAAGAGACTGACTCATCAATACAGCCAACCATGCTTGTTGAGATACTCAGAAGCACCAACCCTGTCGTTATTAAAAGGGCTTATGGCAATTTAGACTGACTAATTTTATTTCCACTTTGATTCAGTGATGGCCTTGCAGACACAGCCTAAGTCACTTTAATTAGAAATGGTTGTTTATATTGATATCACTTTGTGCCATTTATGAGACTTCTACCAAAAGAAAGGGTCCATGTTCACTTCAAATCTCCCTACTGGAGCTTATGCTTCTGAGGGTAAAGGGCAAAAAAGAATCTCTGATTCTCCTCTTCATTCATTAATTTGCCAATCAACTACTGTGTGCCAAGAACTGTGCTGGGCAAAGGTTCTGAAGAGAAATAAAAAGCAATGTCTGCATGCCAGAAATCTCACTGTCTAGAAAAGATCAAACTCAAAAGCAATTACAATCCATGTAACAAAATAAGGGCTAATATAAAACTACACGTCATAGGATTACTAAGGAAGTAACTAACTCTACATGGGAGATAGGATGACACTTCACAGTTGATAAGACATAAAGCATGTCTTGAAGAAAGAGATGGAAGTTTCTAGATAGAAAAAGCAAAGAGGGCACATAGGAGCCCACCATGTTCCGGAAGTAGCAAGTCATTTAGTGGCATGAAACTAGATAAGGATGTCAGGGCCAACAGTCCAACAGTGAGATCCAGAATTTTGGATTTTATCTGGCTGGCAGTGGGGAGAATTTGATAGTTTTTAAACAAGGGAGTGTTAGATTAGATTTGAAATTGTATGATAGCTCTGGTAGTAGTTAAGACAATAGACAGGAGAAGGAAGATATTAAGTAGCAAAGTCACTTAAGAGATGAGAATGAACTATTCATTGGATATATGCTTATATGGCACGCACTGTAGTAGGCCCTTTTGCACTATCTCAATACTCTCACAGTATTACAAGACAGAGAAGAATAAAATGTCTCTCCAAATCATTTGTGATCAATTCTTAGCTTTTCTTTGGATCCCCCTACAAAAAGCACAGGAAGTAGCACTCTGTAAATATTTTTTGGTTTGACCTGATTTGCAAGTATTAGTCTATTTCTTCTTCTTTTTCAAGACAAAGTCTCATTCTGTCACTCAGGCTGGAGTGCAGTGGCGTGATCTCAACTCACTGCAACCTCTGCCTCCCGGGTTTAAGCAATTCTCCTGCCTCAGCTTCCTGAGTAGCTGGGACTACAGGCGCATGCCACCACACCCAGCTAATTTTTGTATTTTTAGTATAGACAGGGTTTCTCCATGTTGGCCAAGTTGGTCTCGAACTCCTGACCTCAGGTGATTTGCCTGCCTCCCAAAGTGCTGGGATTACAAGTGTGAGCCACTCGGCTGGGCCATATGAGTCTATTTCTTTAACTAGCTGTTGTCTGAGTGTTTTAACTGCCTTTTAGGATCCATGACATTCTTAATATTTACTCAACTTCTGCATCTAATTTGTCAGCAATATTTTCAAATTTTTTCTCTCAAAATCATCCCTGTACTACTGTAATTACTCTCATTTAATCCATAATTGCCATTTGCCTAGACTATTGCAATCCCATGATGGATCAGGAAAAAAAAAAAACAAATTTTGCAGACAGTTTACTTTGACCCTGCTATATTACCAGTGTGGTATTGGTCAAGTCATTAAAACTCTTGGACTTCAGGATACACCCATACAAAATGAACTTACTTTGCTGATATCTCTTGAAGCTTGTGACAGTGGCTATACAACACTGTTTTGATGAAGGAGACAAGAACTGACATCTCTAAGGGGGTGGGGGAGAGCAAGGGATGGCTTTCTGGGGAGCTTTTTAAATCCTGATGATGCTGTTCTTTCTCTCTTCTTTCCTTAAATGTGAGAATATTGAGTGGCACATAAGTAGCTATTTTTACACTATAAGAAAAGGCCAAGAAAATTGCAAAGAGGATATCTCTAACATGGTTGATTTGCTCAAACCAACTCCAGTGACAAGCTCTCTAGATTTATTCTTACATGGGAAAAATGGCCTCCTCTGTTTAAGACAATGTTATTACAGTTTTCTTAAGGTTTTCTGTTACTTGCAGCAAAAATGCTTGCTCATGGCAAGGTCATTATTGACCTCCTCATTGTTCAATCCAATGGCCAATTCTTAATATTCACCTTAATTGGCCCCACAGCATCATGTAGCATAAACACTTCCTCTTCTTTGAAGTACTCTCTTCACTTAGCTTCCAGGAAAAGACACTCCTGGTTTACCACCAAATCACTGGCTGCTCATTTTTGGTCTCCTTTACTAGTTCCTTTTCAACTCCTTGACCTCTTGGTGCTAAAATGCCCCAGGGCTTCAATTCTCTATCTAGATTCACTCCCTTGGTAACAACCTCCAATTTATATCTCCAGTGAATTCCCAGACTTTTACCTCCGATAGTCCACCTAAGATCTCTACTCAGATGGCTAATCATTCAAATGCAACATAGCCAAAAATGAATTCTGAGCCTCCCCTGACCTATAAAACCTAGGCTACTTGAAGCCTTTCCAAACTCAATTGAAGCCATTTTATCCTCTGGTTGCTCAGGCCAAAAACTTTGAATTTATCCTTTATCCTTAACTTTCTCTCATATCCCACACCTAATCTGTCAGCAAATTCTATTGGCTCTATCTTCAAGACAGTTTCAGAATGAGGTGACTTCTCACCACCTCCCTTCTACTTCTGTGGTGTGAGCCACTGCGATCTCTTGCTTGGATGCAGTCACCTCCTAACTGGGTTTGCTGCTTCCACCACTGACCACCTAAGGTTAGCTCTGAGGACAGAAACCAGAATGATACCTTTAAAGTCCACAGTCAAGTGACTCCTCACTGAAAACCTCCTAGTGGCTCCTCGTCTCATTCAGTGTTGAGGGAAGGAATGAAAAATTATGTTTCTCAGTTCTGTGCTATTTAAATCATAAGCTTTTACATTCTGCTGGTTGCTTCTCTTTTTTCTCAGCTTTTTATTTTGAAAAATGTTACACCTACAGAAAAGTGCCAAAAATATAATGAACATCCACATTTCTTTAATCTAGATTCACCCATTCTTAACATTTTGCCACATTTCCTTTATCTTTCTCAATATATATCTGTGTATATATATACACACATATATATGCATATACATTTTCTGCTGATCCATTTGAAAGTTGCAGACATCATGCTTCATCCAAAAATATTTCAGCATCTATATTCTATAAATAAGACATTCTCCCACATAACTAGAATACGATTACACTTGAGACTTTTTATATAAACACAATATGATTATTTAATATGCAATCCATATAAATTTCTTCAATTGTACATATCAACCCAGGATTCAATTAAGCATCACACACTACATTTAATGTTTCTTTACTTGCCTTTATTATAAATCCTTTTTTTAGTTTTATGACATTGGTTTTTTTTTTAAGAAGACAAGTTGGTTGTTTTGTAGAATGTCCCTAAATTTCTATTTGCTTGTTCCGCATGCTTAGATTTTTGGCAAGAGTACTAACTAGGTGAAGTTTAGTTGCTCCCCTTTAAATGACATGTTTTTAAGTCAATAAAATAAAACAAGCAATACCACAATCCTATCTCCTCCATCTTAGAGACCCATCCTAGCATTTCATCATAGTCATTCAGTAAAATATTCTTCCTTTAGGGACGGCTTTGAGCATGTGGTAGATCTTGATGAACTCTCCCTAGTTCACTGGAGCTCCAGAAAAATAACTAGAAATGTTATTAGAGATAAAAATGCCTAAGTTGATAGATTTTTCTATTTTGAGGTCACTGAGCTCCTCTGTCTACTGTCTAAATTCTTTTGGTTTTTAATTTAACACATACACATAAGAAAACAAGTAAAACAATCCAATGCATACAATAAAATTAAATCTTCATCTTAATTCAAATCCTCCCAGTTCCATAACCCAGAGAACCAATGTTAGCGGTTTCTTGTGTATCTGTTAAAATACTCTGTTTACAAGCGTATTATACACATCCCTCCATCTTGCTTGTTAATGGTACAGATCTTTCTATGTTAGCACAAATATATTTACATCTTTCTCATTAGCTAATATCCCATAGACTCAAACATATTCAAATCAACCATATTGATTCAAATTATGAATCAACCATAATTTACTTAAATGATCTCCGATTGATAGATATATTTTGCTGTTGCTATTAGAAACAAAGCTGGAGAAACATCTTTGAATATCACTTATTTAAACACTTCTCTTAGAATAAATTTCTAGGTGTGGAATTACTAGGTTAAAAGATGTGTGTACATTTTCAGTTTTGTTAGATGGCATCCAATTGCCCTGTAAAATCATTATACCCATTTTTCTCACATTCATAATATTTGACATTGGCAGTTTCTGCACCTTCACCCTGGATATTATCAAATATCTAAATGTTGGTAACCTGGTAAGCATCTCCTTGCTTGGATTTGCATGTTTTTAGCTGTCAGTGATCTGAATATTTTTTATATTTGTATAATCCATTTATATTTATTTCTCTGTGACCTATTTCTATTCTTTTGCCTGCGTTTCTACAGTTATTATTTTTCCCACATTAATAATCATCTAGGGCTCCTTCAGTTTGAAATGACTATTATGGAAAATAACATCTTTTCTTTCTCAAAGAAATATATGAATCATTTGAGAATTCAGCTGTTCCTCATGGACTTTATAAAGCCTAGTTTTTTTTAAAAAAAGTCACATATTCTGTTTTTACCACTGTAAGAAAGACTACAAGAGATATCTCATATTTTTACAGTTATGGGGTTACTGTATCAAATTTGATATGCCTGACCAGAGTGTGACAGAGCGTTCAGCTTACACCAAGTAAATATTTAATATTAAAGTAGACTCCCTAGAATTTTTATTACCTCTTTATTTCCCTATTCTCTAGCACTTTGGGAAGAAAAAATATCCTGTTTCTTCAAGTCTCTTGTAATTGCTTTCCTTTTTATTTTATCATTCTGTCATTAATTTTTGACCATCAAAGACTTCTTAGCTTATGATAGATACTCTATAAATATTTGGGGGTTATTGGACTAAGGTATGGATGATACTAAGCCTCCCTCAGAATGCTTTTTCATTCATATGTCTGCTACTCTTGATTAGAACTTACAAGAACATCAAGTATGCACCCCCATTTCCTAATGATAAAATCATAGGCTTGCTGCCACTTCGCTCACATTGTGTACCATGCAGATGCTTCAGTAGCAGCTTCTATGTTTTGAAAGTGCTGCCTCCAAAATTCAGGTGTTACCCAATATGATAGTATTAGGAGGTGGGACCTTTAAGAAGTAATTAGGTCACGAGGGCTCCTCTTCTAATGAGTGAGATTTAGACCCTTACAAAAGAAGCTTCACACAGAGTTCAGATCATTTGCCCTTCTGACTTTCACCCTGTGAGGATACAACAAGAAGACCATCATCAGATGTTAGCTCCTTGATCTTGGACTTCCAAAACCCGTCTAGAATAGTTAAAAAAAAAAAAAAAAAGTTATTTCTTTCTTAACTACCCAGTCTCAAGTATTATGTCATAGCAGCACAAATCGACTATGACAGAATCGTGACATTTTGTTGTACTTATGCACTTAGTTTACATGATATTTACAAATCCGTCTATCCTTCTACACCAAAGCTCCCTGAAAACTAGGCTGCGTCTAATTCATATCCATACTGAGGGCCCAGTACAGACTGTGGCACATGGTAATGCTTCAGTAAATATGTTGAATGAACAAAGAAATGAATAAAGTTGTATGAGCTGTTCACTTATTATCAATTAACACAAAACCTGAGGCAACCCTTCCCTGCTTATGCCTCATTTTAGGAGCATTTCCCCGAATAGACACTTTCTCCCAGAAGCAGGAAGAAAATCAGGTCGTTCTGAAATAATCAGGAAAAGCTTTTGGAGACTTAACCATTGTCAGATCTCCCTCAGTGATTATTATAAACTAAATTACAGAAAATCCAGGCTGAAATATTTTATAAAGCAATTTAAAATATTTAATCGGATGCTGAATGCTTCTCAGAGGAAAACTGCTCTCTTTTTGCTGGTTGGATAATGTCCTCTTTTTCTTCAGCCCAAAAGAGGTAAATGATTATATGAAATATAAATACAGAAATGCATAACTAAAAGTTAAAGCTGTTAGTAACTTGGAACCCTCAGAAGCCAGGCTACCTTGAATATATCTATGCTAGGATTACTATCTCCTCCCATCATAAGATAGTGATAATTTTGCAGTATTAGGATATGGAAACCTTTAGCCAGAAAGGCAACAATGTGTGACCTAGCATTGGGAGAGAAGCCTCCCAGGACCACAGGAACAGCCTTCATTCCCAGCTTGAATTGTTTCTTAATGGAATTCTACAAGGCAAAAAAATATTTTTGCTGAATTCCAAACTGAAGCTTGTGACAACACAATGATTAGACTGACAGGTTAGCTTGAGATCCTAGGAGAAAAATAATTGACTAGGGGCTAAGAGACTTGAGGGGAACTAGGCCCACTTCTGAGGCTGCATGACTGAGAAGAAGTAGATCATAGAATCATGGTAGTTTAAAGCTGGAGAGAAATATATCAAAAATAAGGAACCTGGACCAGGTAAGAAAACTAAATCCCAGAGATTTAGGTTTTCCTGTGTGGAACTGTGAATGAGAGCTGAGGAAACAAAGAGAGTGAGTATTGAATCCTCTTTCCAAAGTTTGGTGGTGAAAGGAAAGAAGGCAACAGGAACTTCTTAAATGCTTTATGACTGGGCAAGGATTGGTGTTATACGGGTCTCACGAACAGAGAAACCATGAATGATTGGAGATTATTATGAGAGTTAGTCAGGATACTAATGAAAGAGTGATGATTTAAGTTGCAGAAAATCAACTAATACGAATAGCAAGAAAAATATCATTTGTGTTGCATACTCTTTTGATATACAAATTCACTCAGCCTATATATTTTGAGACCTAAGATATTTCACTCCTATCGAATCTATAGAAGACAGAAAAATAGGCTCCCAAAGGTATTTACATCTCAATCCCCAAATCCTATGAGTATATTACCTCACATGGCAAAAGGGACTTTGACGATGTGGTTAAATGAAGGACGTTGAGATATTATCCACATGTGCCCGATGTAATCTCAAAAATCCTTATAGGAGGGAGGCAAGCAGGTCTGAGAGAGAAGGAGATACGATGATAGAAGCAGAGATCAGACCCAGGCAAAGAAGGGGTCAACCAGCCAAAGAATACAGGCCACCTATAGAACCTAGAAAAGGTAAAGAAATTGATTCTCCCCTAGAGCCCCTAAAAGAAACACAGTCCTGCTGACACCTTGATTTCAGAACTTCTGACCTCCAGAACTGTAAGATAAATCTGTATTGTTTAAAGCCACTAAATTTGTGGTGGTTTGTTACAGCAGCAATAGGAAACTAATACAGCATTTAAATGAATTATGAAGAGAAAATTAACTTGCACATTTAGTAGACTTCAGCTCTGGACCAATGGGAATATGAGCAGTATTCATAAAGAGTTGTGCTCTGGCCACCACTATTTCCAAATTATGGTCTTTCACAACTTTATGGCATGTGCTCATTCTGTTTCCTCTACCTGTTATTTCCTTTTGTTCTTTTTCCACCTGTCATATTCCCACTCATCTTTCAAAGCAGCTCAAATAAAACCATCTTGTCTAGGATGATCTCTCATATGCCTCCAGGAAGACTTAAGTTTTCCTTTTTTGTTCCCATTGAACTTTGTTTATACCACTGCTATACCATTTACTATAGTCTGACATCATTAACCTTATGCCTCCCTAACTCATCCCTGCCCTTGCCTGAATCTTCACAGGAGTAAATGTTAATCCAATCTCCAATTGGTAGACTACCAAGCAGTTCGTTGACAAAATCTTTTCACGTTGTTTCTTTTTTTAATTGTGGTCAAATATATGTAACACAAAATGTACCATTTAATCATTTTTAAACATGCAGTTTAATAATATTAAGTATGTTGACATTGTTGTGCAACCAATCTCCACAACTCTATTTATCTTTAAGACTGAAACTCTACATCCATTAAAGAGCCATTCTTCACTTTTCCCTCCTCCTAACCTCTGGCAACTCCCATTCTACTTTCTCTCCCTATAAATTTGACTACTCAAGATATCTCATATAAGTAGAATCATACAGTATTTGTCTTTCTGTGATATTTCGCTTTATATCGTCAAGGTTCAGCCATATTGTACCAGGTCTCAGAATTTTTTTTCTTTGTAAGGTTGAATAATATTCTATTGCATGTATATACCATATTTTGTATATCTGTTCATCCATCAACAGTCATTTGGGTTGCTTCTACTTTTTAATTTTTATGAATGCTGCTGCTATGAATGTGGGTGTATAAATATCTCTGAGTTCCTGTTTTCAATTCTTTTGGGTATATTCCCTGAAGTGGAATTGCTGGATAGTATAATAATTCTATTTTAAGTTTTTGAGGAACCCCCATACGCTTTTTTATGGTGACTGCACTATTTTATATGCCCAATAACAGTAGACAAGTATTCCAGTTTCTCCACATCTTTTCCAACACTTCTTATTTTCTGTTTGTTTTGTTGGTTTGGTTTTTCGTCGTCGTCGTCATCATCGTAGTAGTAGCAGCAGCTGCTATCCTACAAGGTATGAAAAGATACCTCGTTTTGGTTTCGATTTAGATTTTCCCTAGTGATTAGGGCATTTTTATGTACTTGTTGACCATTTGTGTATCATCTTTGGAGAAATATCTATTCAAGACCTTTGCCCATTTTTTAATTCGGTTGTTTGGTTTTTATTGTTGTTGAGTTGTAGTTCTTTATATATTTTGGATATTAACCCTTCATTAGATATGTGATTTGCAAATATTTTCTCTCATTTCATAGGGTGGTTTTTACTGTATTGATTGTGTCCTTTGATACACACAAGTTTTTTATTTTAATGTAGTCCAATGTATATGCTTTTGGTGTCATATTCAAGATGTCATTACCAAATCTAGCGTCATTAAACTTCTCCCCTATAATTTCTTGTAAGAGTTTTATAGTTTTAACTCTTATGTTTAAGTCTTCAATCCATTTTGAGTTCATTTTTGTATATTATATAAGGTAAGGATCCAACTTCATTCTTTTGCCTGTGGATGTGCACTTTTCCCAAAATCATTTATTGAACTTAAATGGATTTTTTTTACCTACGTAACCAAATGCCATTAAAATATAAAAAGCACCCTTAATATGCATTAAAATTCATAACCACTAAGAAATTGTAACAATCCAGCTGTAAAACAAATGAGTTCCTTCTGAAGAGAAAAGGCTGTGGCCAGCCCGGGAGGCAAAAGTACTAAGCAGGATATGAAAACATAAAACAAAAGGACAGTCATTAAACAAAGGCAGTTTGAAAAGCCTTGTCAGGGCACAGTAGTCTCTCAAGATTGTATATTTCATTTCTATACATTAAAGATACTATATATTTAATCCAAAAGGAGTGACTCCACCAGTCAAATACAGACAAGAAAACATACATCTTGATGTCTAATTACCTTTCAGGACCCCAGTGATTGTGGAACTCACTTAAACATTTCAGATTAATGTTGTGATAAAATGGTTTTACTTATAATACTTACTGCCTCATTTCCGTTCAATCATTACAATCTGTTGATTAAAAAGGAGATCTACTTACAACTTTTTAAAAAACTACCATCAACTTTTATTCTAAGATTGCTTTAGGTTTAAGTAGGATCCATTCTGCTTTTAGTCTCATTTGTTTTCACAATGTCAACTGCACCTGTACTACAACTTATGTCTCTAACAGGAAAAGTTAAATCATGTTTATAATAATATTTAATAAAATTGAACATCAATAGCTAAAGATTTTTAAAGGTTTATTTTTAATTTTTACAGTAAAACTTCTGCTCAAAAGATTAAACTTCAATTCTTTTTTTTTTTTTTTAATGTCCCTTGTCCCCCAGGCTGGAGTGCAGTGGCACAACTCGGCTCACTGCAACTTCTGCCTCCCAGGTTCAAATGATTCTCCTGCCTCAGCCTCCTGAGTAGCTGGGATTACAGGCACATACCACCACGCCCAGCTAATTTTTTTTGTATTTTTTTTTAGTAAAGATGGGGTTTCACCATGTTGGCCAGGCTGGTCTTGAACTCCTGACCTTGTGATACACCCACCTCGGCTTCCCAAAGTGCTGGGATTACAGGCATGAGCCACTGTGCCCAGCCTAAACTTCAATTCTCTAAGTATTATATCTGAAAAATGCTAAATAAAGGAGGTTTACAACAGGATGCAAACAGATATCATGGCTCAGGATACAAGTGAACAGAAACCTGTGAAGCTGCTTAGCAGATTTGCAAGTTATTAGCTCATAAAACATGCTACATTTCTTAAATTAAAATGAATACTCTCTGCAACCACAATGAGGTTTTGGTCCCTTTCTTTAAGTTCTTCTCACATAAATAGATGACCAGTAGCACAGACAAATGTCAATCAAATAAGAAGAGCTTAAGTGTAGAAAATACATGATCAACCCAGTTTCCTGCTTCCTGCACCACAGGGCATAGCTTTATGCCATCTGGTGATTATTAGGGGAGAAAGATGCCATCTGCCACTTCTGCTAACACATGAGAGAGGGATAGCTCTCCCCACCCTATAAACCTATGGGAAATTTCCTTATGCTTGTTTACATGCCCCCAGGGCTCCAACTGAGTTTAAATTTACTCTGAGAGAGAGAATGTGTGTGTGTGTACATGTGTGTGTATGTCCCCACATATTCAACATTAAAGCAAGACATCCATTTCCATCCCTTTCATACAACCTCTTAAGTGTCAGAGGAGTCTGTGTTAGTTCAGGTTAATAGCAAATCTCTTTCTATCCTGCCTAACTCAAAGCCAAGATAGTATTAGATACAACCTAAACTAGAGGGACAAAACTGGATGACAGCCATAAAAATAGATTATAAAATAGACCCAAATTGAATTCAAGGTGTGAAAATGACCTGATATTCCTTTTGTTCTACATCTCTCGCAGGAAGGACAGAACCGAAATCATTCTCGAATAAGTGTTTTCATAGACTCTTATAGAAAAATTCTTAAGATGTCATAGCTTTCTTTACGCCAGTTGAAAGTACATTTTCTTACAACACTTAAAAAGAGAAAGAATGGGGTGTAAAATTTTTTCAAAGAGGCCTTAGCTGAGATCTACATTTGAACTATTTCTAGAGCTTAATGAGGTAGGAACTAGGCAAGAAAAACAGAAAGTATAAACAGAAAAATAGACATAAGTTTTTCCCCAACTATGTCAAGCCTACCAGTTTCTCAAATCACTACACGTAAGAAGGGCTTCACATATATATATAAAATATATTATATACACATATATTAAATACATATACATTTTTTTTATATATATATAATATATATATATTAGATGGAGTCTCGCTCTGTCACCCAGGCTGGAGTGCAATGGCGCGATCTCGGCTCAGTGCAAGCTCCACCTCCTGGGTTTACCCACCATTCTCCTGCCTCAGCCTCCCGAGTGGCTGGGACTACAGGCACCCACCACCATGCCTGGCTAGTTTTCATATTCATATATATAGAGCGAAAGAGAGATAAAGAGAGAGAATGGAATAAATCACCCCTCCCCATAGAATGGAATTGACCCCATTTGATGATTCAACTTCACCCACAGAAGTTTTATATTCTAACGAAGTAAAAAATCAAGTTTTTCAAAATCCCTAAATGACCCAGAGCATGACTTTATTTTTGAAACAGCAATACAGCAGCCTGTTACAGCACAAAGATCACAACAACCTGATTCTGGATTCCTAGGTCCTAGCCTCCATTATTAAAGTAACTGTAAGTTTTTGAGCAAGTCACCTAGCCTCTCTTTGCCTCAGTTTCCTCATCTATCAAAGAATCACTCCTACTCGCCCCAGCCAGTCTCACAGAGCTGTCAGGAAAATCTACAAAACACTGAATGTGAGTGGAGCCATGTGCATAAACTTAAGTATTAAATGCTTATCAGTAAACAGTGTAAAGTAACTTGTTAAACAGGCTAGGCTTTTACCAAGTGATATTCATAAAATTTTTGCATCAAATGAAACAGAAGAACTGCTTCCAGCCAAGATGGAATAACAAGAACTGGATTTACTCTATACCTTGGACAGCTAAAAAACTGGACAAAGTATATGAAGCAACTCTGAAGACATTGGATATCAGAAAGCAAAACGCTGTAAATTCCAAAGAGACAGAAAACAACTTACTACTTGGAGAACATTTCCAATCCATGGCACAGAGAGGGAGGGGCTCACTCAGAGCCCACATTTCTCCCTAAATTGAAGAGACAAACCTGGAAAATCTGGGGTATTCAGAGAAAGTAGAGTTCATAAGACAGTACCAGAGAAGAGAGAGTTGCACAGAAAAAGGATACCAGAAATATGCAGGGAATTTCCTTCAATACTTCACCTGAGTACTGATCAACACATATATGTGAGAAAACTATTGAGTAAAAATCAACCTGGAAAATAAGTAGCAGCAACAGTGCTTGGAGTTCACAATGGAATGGAAATCGTGTCTGCTCCCAAAAGCCAGAGTGAGAACATTTCATAAACTACAAGGTATCATTCAGAGTACAAAAAAAGTCTCATTTCAATGGGGGAAAAATTAAACCTGGGCTAAATACAGGTCTGGTCTTACCTAACAAAACCTTTTTAAAGTCTCAAGAATACATGTATCAGAACATCACATTATACTCCATAAATATACACAATTATTATTTCTCAATTAAAAATAAAACTTTTAAAAATAAAGTTAAAAAAAGTCTCAAGAAGATCAAACTATTTTCAAATAACTGAACCACATCTCAAAACAAAATGCAAGAATATTTATAGGAATACCAAAATATCCAGCACATAACAAGGTAAAATTCAAAATGTCTAGCATCCAATCAAAAATTACCAGTCATGCAAAGATGTAGGAAAATACATCCCATAATGAGAAGACTAAATAAAAACAAAAATGATACAGGTAATAGAATTATTAGACAAGCAAAATAAAACATTTGTTATAACTGCATTTTATACATTTAAGAAGCTGGAGAAAAGACTGAGTATATTAAACAGAGATGTTAAAGATATAAAAGAGACCCAAAATGAACATCTAGAGATAAAAACTATAAAGTGTGAAATGAAAAATACACTGAATAGGATTGATAGCAGATTAATTTTTTCATTCAGAAAAAAGTAGTGAACTTAAAAGGATAGCAATAAAAACTGTCTAAAATGAAAAACAGAGAATCAGAACAAGAATGAATGAGCAAGAGAGAGAAAGAACACAAACTGAGAAAATTAACAAAACATCAATGAACTATGGGATACTTTTGATCAAATATTTGTTTAATTAGAATCAATAAAAGGGAGAGGAGAGACAGAAAGAATATTTGAAAAAATTGTGACCACAAGTTTCCAAATTTGAAAAAACCCACAGATTCAAAAAGTTCAACAAACTCCAAGCAAAAACAACAAAGAAAACTACACCGGGTACAATCTAATCAAATTTTTCAATGCAAAGCAGCTAGCAGGAAAAAAAAATTAGTACAATGGGCAAAGAAATTTTACAGAAAATTTCTCATTGCAATAAATGTAACCTAGAAGATAGTGGAACGACATTTTTTAAATAATTGAAAAAGAAAACCTAGGATTCTTTCCCAGCGAAAAAATTGTCTCTCAAAAATGAAGGTGAAATAAAAATATTTTCAGACAAGCAAAAGCTGAAAGAATGTCTATTATATAGCTGCAATACAACAAACCTTAAGGAGTCCTTTAAGCAGGACATCAGATGAAAATCTGGATCTACACGAAGGAATAAAAAGCAGCAGAAATCATAAGAATGGGGTAAATACAAAAACCTTTTTATATTACTTCATCTCTTTAAAAGATAACTGTGTAAAGCAAAATAACAGAAATGTATTGTAGGGTTTATAAAATACGTAGAAGTAAAATACATGATAACACTGTGTAAAAACTAGGTGGGAAACTGGATGTATTTTGTAAGTTCTTATACTATATATGATACGGTAAAATGGTATCATATCACTTGATTATAAACTGAAAAATTAAGGATGTATTACAAATTATAAAGCAACTACTAAAATAACACAACAAAAGTGTATAATAAATGAAAAGGGAAGATAAATTGGAACTACAAAAAATCTGTTAATCCTGAAGAAGGAAGAAAAAGTGAAAAGAGAACAAAGAATGTGTGACACAAATAGAAATCAAATAGTGTGAGGACCAATTTAAACCCAACTATATCAATAATCACCTTAAATATAAATGGTTTAAATAAGTAAGTTAAAAACAGATATTGTTGAGTTAGATTTTTTTCCTTTTCCAAGTTATTGGTAAAGAAGTCAAATTAGACTTTAAAGAGAAAGAGAGACCCACTTTATGCTATCTGCAAGAAATACACTTCAAATAGAAAGATACAAAAAAAAAGTATACAAAAAGATGCATGATGCTAACGCTACTTAAAATAAAACTCTAGTAGTTATACTGAATATCAGACAAAGTCTATTTTAGTACAAAGAATATTAACAAGGATAAAGAGGACCATTACATAATGATAAATGGTCAATTCAGTTATGATAAATGGTATGATAATTGATCAATTCATTAAGACCAGTAATAATTGACCAATTATCACTAAGACCAATTCATTAAGACCAGTGATAACTGAACGATTAACCAATTGGTCAATAACCAATTGACCATTAATGGTCAATTCATTAAGAGAACATGAATATTCTAAATGTTTATACAACTAATAATAGAGATGCAAAATAAATGAACTAAAAGGAGAAATGGACAAACCCATAATTACAGCCAGAGATTCAATACCCTACCCTCAATAATTTAACAAGCAGACAGAAAATCAGCAAGGATGTGGTAGACTTAAACACGATCAACTGAACTTGACCTGATTGACATTTATAGAACACTCTCTACCCAACAACAGCAGAATACACCATCTTCTCAAGTGCACAGGAACATTTACCAAGATAAACCACAAGTTGGGCCATAAAACAAAGCCCAATAAAGTTAAAAACATTTAAGTCATAGAATATAAGTTATCTGACCACAGTGAACTTAAATTAAAAATCAAAAACAGAAAAGTATCTGGGCCAGGCAGAGTGGCTCACATCTGTAATACCAGCACCTTGGGAGCCTGAGGGGGAGAATGGCTTGAGGCCAGGAGTTCCTGACCTGCCTGGGCAACTTAACAAGACCTCTTTCTACAAAAAATAAAAATAAAAAATATTGGCCAGGCGTGGTAGTATTCAACTGTAGTCCCAGCTACTCAGAAGGCTCCAGTGGGAAGATTGCTTGAACCCAGCAGTTGGAGGCTACAGTGAGCCATTATCATGCCAATCTACTGCAGCCTGGGTGACAAAGTAAGACCTAGTCTCAAAAAACAGAAAAGAAAAATATCTGGGAAATCTATATATATTTGGAAATTAAATAACACACTTCTAAATAACCCATCATTGGCCAAACAAAAATTAAAAGCGAAATCAGAAAATATTTTTAACTAAATACAAATAAAAATACTACATATTAAAATGTGTAGGAGGCAGACAAAGCAATAATTACTGGGAATTGTATAGCACTAAATACCAATGTTAGAAAAGAAGAAAGATCTAAATCAATTACTTCAGCTTTCACCTTAAAAAACTGGAAAGAAAAGAGCAAATTAAACTCTAATTAGGCAGAAAAATGAAATACTAAAGATCAGACCAGACAATATCATTAATCATCAAAGAAATGGAAATCAAAATCACTATGATAGGCCATCTCACACCCATTAGGATGGCTATTACCAAAAAGACAAAACATAGCAAACGTTGGCAAATGTATGAAGAAAAGGGGACTCTTACACACTGTTGGTGGAAATGTAGATTGGTACAGCCATGATGGAAAACAGTATGGAGGTTTGCTAAGGAAATTAAAAATAGGACTACCATATATGCAGCCATCCAACTTCTGGGTATATCCAAAGGAAATGAAATCATCTTGTAAAGATATTTGCACTCTCATGTTTATAGCAGCATTATTCACAATAGCTAAGAAATGGAAACAACCTGTTTCTCAATAGACATATATCACAATTTCTTTATTCATATATATGTGTGTGAATATATATACACATACATACACACACATATATATCCATATATAATATCCATCTATATCTCCATATAGATATCATATATATAATATCCATATATATATCTCCATATAGATATCCCTATATATAATATCCATATATATATATATATATCCCTATAAAAGAACAAAATATTGCCCCACAGATGAGCTTGGAGGATGCTATTCTAAGCAAAATAAGCCAGACACAAAAAGAAAAGTGTTGCATGATGTCACTTAGATATGGAGCCAAAAATTCTTTTTTCAAATATACAGAGATAGAGAACAAAATGATGATTGCCAGAGGTGAGAGGGAAAGAGGTGCAATGGGCCTAAATGAAGAAATGCAGGTCAGAGCATATAAAGTAGCAGATATATAGGATAAACAAGATAGAAATATAAGGTACAACATAAGAACTATAGGTAATAAAAGTGTACTTTATTTGAGATTCTTGCTAAATGATTAGATTTTTAGCTGCTCTTACCACAAAAATTAAAAGTATCACTATGTGAGATGATGGGTATTTTTATTTGCTTCACCATAGTACCCTTTTTTTACTATCTGTAACATTACTGTCTCATAACATCATGTGGTATACCCTAAATTTATTGATAAGTTTATAAATAAAAATTTTTAAAGAAAGGCACAGCAGAAATCAGTGAAATACAAAGCAGAAACACAGTAGAGAAAAGTCAATGAAATCAAGGTTGATTCTTTGAGAAAATCAATAAAACAATAGGCTTCTAGCCAAAGTGATCAAAGAGAGAAAATAGAAGTTACTAGGAGCAGAAATATGAAAGGTAACTACTACCAATTCTATAACAATTAAAAGAATAACAGGGGAGTTTTAAAATTTATGCCAATAAATTCGACCATGAAAATTAAATGGACAAATTCCTTGAAAGACACAAACTACCACAGCTCACTCAAGAAGAAATATATAACATGAATAGTCCTGTAATAAAGAAATTGAAGTTTAAAACATTTCACAAAGAAAATCCAGCCTCTTATCTTTTCATTAGTGAATTTTACCAAAAGTTTAATTAAAAAAAGATATCAATTCTATGAAAACTCTTCCAGTAAACGGAATAGGAAGAAAAACTTCCCAGTTGATTTTTTTTCCTTCTGAATTTCAACTGTTATTTTTGATAGAGTGGGTACATGTGTAAGTTTGTTACATGAGTATATTGCACCAGGTAGTAAGCATAGTACCCAATAAGTAGTTTTTCAGCCCACATGTCCTTAATGATTAGCGATATTACCCTAATACCAGGGCTATGCCATACAAATTCTATACTAAAAAAAAGAAAGAAAGAAAGAAACCTACAGACCAATAGTCCTGTAAGGTTAAAGAGTACAAGGTAAATATATAAAAATCCATTACATTTCTATATATCACCAACAAATTGGAAGTTGAAATATTAAGAACCAATGCCATTTAAAATAGCATCAAAAAACATGAAATACTTACGACAAATCTGACAAATCACACATAAGACCTGTACACTAAAATTATAAAAATAGCTGAGAAAAATTAAGTACCAAAACAACTAGAAAAAAATACTGTGGTCAAGGATCAAAAAAAATATTATTATTAAGATGTCCTCCAATTTTGTTCTTTCTCAAAACAAGCCTATTCTCAGTCCGTTACATTCTAATAAAAATTTTAGAATCAGCTTGTCAATTTCTACTGTAGAAAAAGAATAAAGTTAAAGGGTTTCCATTACTTGCCTTCAAGATTTATTATAGAATTACCTGTATTGTATATTGTGTTGTATTAGTGCTGTGATTGACAAAAAGACCTGTGAAACAGAATGGAGAGTCTGAAAAATAGACCCACATATAGATGGATGACTAATTTTTCACAAGAGCTCAAAGGCAATGCAATGAGAAAAGGGGTCATTTCAAGAAATGGTGCTATAACAATTGGATGGCTATTTGCAAAAAAATTAATAATAATAAACTTTGATCCACACCTCTCATCATATTCAAAAATTAACTCAATATGGGTCATGGACCTAAAATGTAAACCTATAACTATAAAACTTCTAGAAGAAAACATAGGCAAATACCTTTTGACCTTGAGTTAGGCAATGATTCTTAGATATGATACAAACAGAAACATTTATTTAAAAATCATAGGCTGGGTGCAATGTCTCATGCCTGTAATCCTAGCTCTTTGGGAGGCCAAGGCAAGCGGATGGATTGAGCCCAGGTGTTCTAGACCAGCCTGGGCAACATGGCGAAACTCCGTCTCTACAAAAAAGAGAAAAATTAGCCAGGCACAGTGGCACATGCCTGTAGTCCCAGCTACTTGGGAGGCTGAGGTGGGAGGATCACTTGAGCCAGGCGGCAGAGGTTTCAGTGAGCCGAAATTGCGCCACTGTGCTCCAGCCTGAGCAACAGGAGTGAAACCCTGTCTCAAAAAAAGACAAAAAGTCAAACTGAAATACATAAAAATTTAGAGTTTCTGTTCTTCAGAAGATATTTTCAAGAGAATGAAAAGACACACCAAAGACTGGAAGAAAACATTTTCAAAACAATATTTGCAAATTATTTGTATCTAATCAGGGACTCACATCTATAATGTATTTCAAAACCCAAAACTCAATAGTAAGAAAAAAAATCTAATTATTTAAATGGTCAAAAGATCGGCACAAACATTTCATAAAAATATGTATGTGGATGACAAGCACATAAAAATATGTTCAACATCATTAGTCATTAAGGAAATGCAAACTTAAGACTATAAGATACCATTACACATTTATTAGAATGTCTAAAATTAAGAATACTGATTGTGTCAAGTGCTGACTTAGTTACGGAGCAACTGGAATTCCCATACGCTACTAATGGGAAAACAAATGATACAACCACTTAGAAAAACAGTTTCCTTAGAAGTTAAACATATACCTACCACATAAGTTGTTCATTCCACTTTTAGGTTTTTTCCCAAGAGAAATAAAAGCATGTGTCCATACAAAGACTTGTGTGAGACTGTTCATAGCAGCTGTATTCACAAAAGCCATAGATTGTAAACAACTCAAATGTCAATCAACAAATGAATGGATAATAAAATTGTGGTATATCCATAAAATGGAATATTCTGACCAATAAAAAATGATAAACTATTATTATACAAAACAACATGGATAAATCTCGAAATAATCATGCTGAGTACAAGAAACCAGGCCAAAAAAAAAAAAAGAATACATACTCTGTAATGTCATTTTTATAAAATTCTGGAAAATGCAAACTAGTCTATGGTAACAGAAAGCAGATCAATGCTTATTGGGGGTATGGGGAAGTGGAGAGGAAAAACAAGAGGATGGAATTAAAGGGATATAAGGAGATGGTTGGGGGTAATGGATGTATACAATATCTTAATTATGGTGATGCTTTCATGGGTGGATATATATGTCAAAACTTGTCAAGTGGTATTCTTTAAACATGTGTAATACCTCAGTAAAGATGGTTTCAAAAACAACATTCAGTACATAGGTTAGGGTTCAAAATAGAGTCCAATTATTTGTCTAGAAATCAGTAGAGTGGAGATACGCCAAAAGCAATAGCTGTAATCATTAGAAACCTTCATGCCACTAGACCTAGAGAGTATCTGGCTGTAGGAATGCTTTCTTCAATATGCTCTCAGACAGGCATTTTTTTTTATTTTACGTGTTCTAAGTGTTGTGCTTTATCCATGCAATTTTGGTCTGTCTTTGAACAATCTTCTAGCTCCATGCCCTCCCATTCTGATTAGAGGGTATGCTATTTTTCCCTTGAAATGTCTCAGGCTCTTGGGGCCTGCCGTCTAAGAAGAAGGCTTGTATTCACTCAGTTTTCCACACAGTATATTTCAAATATCCCAGTTCATAACTACCTTTCTTGTTAAACATCAAACTCTTATTCAAACCATGTGGTGCCTGTTCTATAATGAGATGTTATGTGTCCAGGATCTAGAGATGCCTCAGCCAACTAGCCCTTGGAGTCAGAATGCTCCCCCTGAAATTTTTGTGTTATTTGGGCCTAGTTACCCAGCATTATCCATTCCCCGTTGCCCAGCACAATCTGAAATAATACAAAATATAATTTCACAAACATAGTTCTGATCACTATGCTAAGAGTTAAGTGGATACAGTGAAAAAAAAGTTATTACCATCAGAAAGTGAAGGTGGCCACTTCCACTTCCCAAAACATGGAGTAGATGTACATTTTCCTATTCCTTGCACTAAGTACAACAAAATACCAAGGATATTATATAAAAAAAGAAGTATAAGCAGACTGCAAATTAGGGAAGATGGATAAGATAAGGACCTTGGAAGCCAAAGAATGATAGAGTGGTGGGTTCCCTGGGTTGTTTTGGATCATATATATCCCAGAATTGGAGCTAAAGAATCTAGTCACCCAGAAATGTCAATGGGTACAAACCAAAAAAAAAAAAAGAAAAAAGAAAAAGAAAAAAAACCTCTAACAATAGCCTGCTCTCTGTAGCCAAAAGAACAGGAGTCAGTTTAGTGACACAGAAAACTTTTAGACGATAATTGCTCTATTCCAACCAAACACCACAGGGAAAAAAGAAAAAAAAAAAAAAAAAAAAAAAAGCTATGCTCCTGGAACTTTCTGCAAGATAGGCCATATGATAGGCCATAAAAATGAGCCTCAGTAAATTTAAGAAAATTGAAATTATATCATGCACACTCTTATCACAGGAGAATAAAACTGGAAATCAACTCCAAAAGGAACCTTCAAAACCATGTAAATACATGGAAAATAAATAACCTGCTCCTGAATGAGCATTGGGTAAAAAATGAAATCAACATGGAAATTTAAAAATTCTTCAAACTGAATGGCAATAATGATACAACCTATCAAAACTGCTGGGACACAGCAAAGGCGGATGCTAAGGGGAAAGTTCATAGCCCTAAATGCCTACATCAAAAAGTCTGAAAGGGCATAAATAGCCAATCTAAGGTCACACCCCAAGGAACTGGAGAAACAAAAAGAAACCAAACCCAAACACAGCAGAAGAAAGGAAATCACCAACATCAGAGCAGAACTAAATGAAACTGAAACAAAAAAAAAGATACAAAAGATAAATGAAACTACAGCTGGTTCTTTGAAAAGATAAATAAAATTGATAGACCATTAGCAAGATTAACCAAGAAAAGGAGAGAGAAAATCCCAATAACGTAAGAAACAAAACAGGACACAATGGTGCTGGGATAACTGGCAAACCACATGTAGGAGAATGAAAACTGGATCCTATTCTCTCACCTAATACAAAAATCAACTCAAGATAGATTAAATATTACAACTGACGCCACTGAAATACAAAAGATCATTCAAGGCTGCTATGAACACCTTTATGCACATAAACTAGAAAACCCAGAAGAGATGGATAAATTCCTGGAAAAATACAGCCCTCCTAGCTTAAATCAGGAAGAATCAGATACCCTGAATAGATCAATAACAAGCAATGAGATTGAAATGCTAATTTAAAAATTACCAACAACAACAACACAAAAGTTAAGGACCAGACGGATTCACAGCAGAATTCTACCAGACATTCAAAGAAGAATTAGTCCCAATCCTTTTGACACTATTCCACAGGATAGAGAAAGAAGAAGCCCTCCCTAATTAATTCTATGAAGCCAGCATCACCCTAATACAAAAACCAGAAAAGTACACAACCAAAAAAGAAAACTACAGACCAGTACCTTGATTAACATAGATGCTAAAATCCTTAACAAAATACTAGCTAACCAAATCCAACAACATATCAAAAAGATAATCTACCATGATCAAGTGGGTTTCATATCAGGGATGCAGGGATGGTTTAATATACACAAGTCAATAAATGTGATACACCACATAAACAGAATTAAAAACAAAAATCATATGATCACCTCAATAGATGCAGAAAAGGCATTCAACAAAATCCAGCATCCCTTTATGATTAAAACCTTCCGCAAAATCGGCATACGAGGGACATACCTTAATGTAATAAAAGCCATCTATGACAAACCCACAGCCAACATAATATTGAATGGGCAAAACTTGAAAGCATTCCCTCTAAGGACTGGAACAAGACAAGGATACACACTCTCATCACTCCTCTTCATCATAGTACTGGAAGTCCTAGCCACAGCATTCAGACAAGAGAAACAAATAAAGGGCATTCAAATCGGTAAAGAGGAAATCAAACTGTCGCTGTTTGCTGACAATATGATCATTTACCTTGAAAACCCTAAGGACTCCTCCAGAAAGCTCCTAGAACTGACAAAAGAATTCAGCAAACTTTCCGGATACAAGATTAATGTACATAAATCAGTAGCTCTTCTATATACCAACAACGACTAAGCAGAGAATTAAATCAAGATCTCAACCCTATTCACAATAGCTGCAAAAAAAATCAAAGACTTAGGAATGTACCTAACAAAAGAGTCAAAAGACCTCTACAAGAAAAACTACAAAACACTGCTGAAATGACAGATGACACAAACAAATGGAAACACATCCCATGCTAATGGATGGGCAATACTGCCAAAAGCAATCTACAAATTCAATGAATCCCCACCAAAATATCACCATCATTCTTCACAGACTTAGAAAAAAACAATTCTAAAATTCATATGGAACCAAAAAAGAGTCCACATAGCCAAAGCAAAAAGAACAAATCTGGAGGCATCACACTACTTGACTTCAAACTATACTATAAGGCCATAGTCACCATAACAGCATGGTACTGGTATAAAAATAGGCATATAGACCAATGGAACAGGATAGAGAACCCAGAAATAAACCCAAATACCTACAGCAACTGATCTTCAACAAAGCAAACAAAAACATCAAATGGGGAAAGGACACCTTTTCAACAAATGGTGCTGGGATAATTGGCAAACCACATGTAGGAGAATGAAACTGGATCCTAATCTCTCACCTAATACAAAAATCAGCTCAAGATGGATTAAGATCTTAAACCTAAGAGCAGAAACTATAAAAATTCCAGAAGATAACATTGGAAAAACTATTCTAGACATCGGCTTAGGCAAGGATTTCATGACCAAGAACCCAAAAGCAAATGCAATAAAAACAAAGATTAATAGCTGGGACCTAATTAAACTAAAGAGCTTTTACCTGGCAAAAGGAACAGTCAGCAGAGTAAACAGACAACCCACAGAGTGGGAGAAAATTTTTACAATCTATACATCTCCAGAATCTACAGCAAACTCAAACAAATCATTAAGAAAAAACCAACAATCCCATCAAAAAGTGGGCTAAGGACATGGATAGACAATTACCAAAAGAAGATATAGAAATGGCCAAAAAAACATATGAAAAACTGCTCAACATCACTAATGGATCAGGGAAATTCAAATCAAAACCACAATGTGATACCATCTTACTCCTGCAAGAATGGCCATACTCAAAAAAAATTAAAAAAACGTAGATGTGGCATGGATGCAGTGTACTCAGAGGAAAAGAAGTCATTATTCAAAAAAGATACTTGCACATGCATGTTTATAGCAGCACAATTCACAGTTGCAAAATTGTGGAACCAACCCAAATACCCAACAATTAACAAGTGGATAAAGAAACTGTTATATAGATATAGAGATATATATAGATATACATATAGATATATCACAGCCATAAAAAGGAATGAATTAACAGCATCTGCAGTGACCTGGATGAGATTAGAGACTATTACACTAAGTCAACTAACTCAGGAATGGAAAACCAAACATCTTATGTTCTCATTGATATGTGGGAGCTAAGCTATGAGGACGCAAAGGCATAAGAATGATACAATGGACTTTGGGGGACTTGTGGGGAAGAGTGGAAGGGGATGAGGAATAAAAGACTACAAATGTGGTACAGTGAATACTGCTCAGGTGATGGCTGCACCAAAATCTCACAAATCACCACTAAAGAACTTACTCATGTAACTGAATACTGCCTGTACCCCAAAAACTTATGGAAAAATTTAAAAAATTTTTTAAATAAAAGCTATGGTCCTACCCCACCCATGCCAGCACAGGCCAAGTAGGCAGCCTAGACTTCTAACCTAACAAGGCTGTAATAAGTTGTCCCAGCATCTCTGACAGAGTGGTATCCAGCGAGGGAGCTGAGACTATCTTTCCTGACAGCCGGTAATGAGGCCTCCCCACAATATTCGTGGAAACCATATGAGGAGCCTAGACTTCCAACTCACTAAGCAGCAAGGAGACATACTTCCCTTCCTGGTGGGGAGGTGTCAGAGGAGGCCTGGCAGAGAATCAGGACTTTCACCAACACCCACCAGTAATGAGATCACCCTCACCAAAGTGTCAGTGCAGACCACATGGAGAGCTAGAACTCTCACTCCCGTCCAGCAGTTACAAAAGAGTCCCGTACCTTTGGTGTCAACAGAGGCCAGGTGGGTTAGAAATTTTACCTGTACCTGATAGCAACAAGTTAGTGACCTCCCCTTCCCCTGCTGGAGCAGTGTCTGAGAAGCTATTCATAACAGAAAGTTTAAATAAGATCCAGAATCTTATGAAAATATCTAGGTTTCAAGCAAACATCACTTCTCAATGAACCAGGAGTATCTCAAAATGACCATTCACTGGGAGAAGACAGCCTCTTCAACAAATGATGCCACATGCAAAAAAAAAAGAAAGAAAAAGAAAAAAAAAAAAAAAGGTGAAGTTGAATTCTTACCTTACACCACATATAAAAAGTTAACTCCAAATGGATCAAAGACCTAAATGTAAGAGCTAAAACTATAAAACTCTTAGAAAGAAAAAAAACAGAGGGGGAAACTCATGTCATTGAATTTGGCGAAGTTTTCTTTTACTTTTGCTAAAGTAAAAATAGATAAATTGAACTACACCAAAATTTAAGATTTCTGTGCATCAAGGAATATAATAGAGCAAAAAGGTAACCTATGAAATAAAACAAAATATTTGCAAATAATATATCTGATAAAAGGTTAATATCCAGAATATATACAGAACTCTTACAATTCAGTAACAATAAAATCAACCCAATTTTAAAATGAGCAAAGGTCTTAAATAGGCACTTCTCCAAAGATGATATACAAAGGGCCAATAAGACCATGAAAAGATGCTCAACATCACGAATCATTAGGTAAATGCAAGTCAAAACCACAAAGAGATACCACCTCACACCCATTAGATAGTCACTAACAAAAGAACAAAAAACAATAAGTATTTTTTACTTAATAATAAGGATGTGGAGAAACTGGAACCCTTGTGCACTGTTGGCAGAAACGTAAAATGGTGCAGCTGCTATGGAAAACAGTATGGCAGTTCCTCAAAAAATTATAAATAGAATGACCATATGACCTAGCAATTTTACCTCTGAGACTGGAAGAGATATTTGTATATGCATGTTCATGGCAGCATTGTTGACAACAGCCAAGAGGTGGAAGCAACCCAAGTGTGCATCAACAGATGAACGGATAAGCAAAATGTGTTATGTACATACAATGGAAGATTATCCTTAAAAAGGAAAGAAACTGACAAATCCTACAGTGTGTCTGAACCTTGAGAACACTGCGCTAAGTGAAGTAAGTTTGTCATAAAAATACAAATACTGTATGATTTCATTATATGAAGTATCCGAAGTAGTCAAATTCATGTAAACAACAAGAATGGAGTTTGCCAGGGATTGGAGAAGAGGGGGAAATAGGGAATTGTTGTTTGATAGAGTTTCAGTTTTGTAGGATGAACCCCATAAAGATTAGTTGCACAACAGTATGGCTATACTTAACACTACTGAACTACACACCTAAAAACGGTTAAGATCATAAATTTTATGCTGTGTGAACTTTACCACAAACGAAAATTTAAAAACAATTTTTAATCAATCGTTGCTATAAACATTCATATACAAATTTTTACCTGACTCTAAATTAAGTGTATTGCACCATTTTACATTCCTATCAATAATAAGTGATCCAGTTTCTCCACATCTTCTCTAGCATTTTCACATAAGTTCTGGGATACATGTGCAGAACCTTCAGGTTTGTTACATAGGTATACATGTGTCATGGTGCTTTGCTGCAACTATCAACCCATCACCTAGGTTTTAAGCTCCAAAAGCATTAGTTATTTGTCCCGATGCTCTCCCACCCCTCACTCCCGACAGGCCCTGGTGTGTGTTGTTCCCCTCCCCGTGGACACTATTTTTTATATCAGCTATTCTGATAGCTGTGTAATAATATCTCATTGTAGTTTTAATTTGTATTTCCCCAATGGCTAATGATGTTGAACATCTCCCCACATGCTTATTTGCCAACTGCATATTCTCTTTGGTGAAATGTCTCTCTATATCTTTCACCTTTTTTCTAATTAGATTTCATTTTTATTACCTAGTTTACAAATTATGTAAAATTTGGAAGATTTTTCAGAAACAAAAGTGTTTACCTATGAAGAAAACAAACACATGAGTACAAATAAAATTTTAAAAGACAACATTTGATTAAACAAACAAAAGAATCAATAATAACACTCTGCAGTTTCTCAATAGTGACATATAACTAATGCCAGTGGTGATAAATATATTAATGGTTCTCTGGCCCACTGAGTCACTTTGCAATAGACCCAATATCCTGGCTATCATCCATGATATGACAGCTTACAGTCCAGAGGCTCTGCAGGAATCGCTTCAGTGGGTCAGTAGCCACCAATTCAGGAACCAACCATGTTCTTTAGTCAAACGTGAGGTTGAAACAAGTCTGTTTAACTCAACTGAAAGAGAATGTCTGTTTCTCCTAACTCCCTACTGCCTTCCTCCAGTTTACCAGCAGAACAAAAGTAATCATAATTATAATAATAGCTACTAGCATAAGCACAGTTTTTATAGTTTATGTAAGGTTTTCAAAATTAACTTAATCTTCTGTTGTCTTATCTAATTCAGTAAAATTAAAATGTTATTGCAGTTAAAAAAATTAACTGATGTTTTACAATTCTCAGGAATGCTGCAAGTCTAGAAAATAATCATTAAAATTATACTTTATTCTGCTGAATCAATGAAGTTTTTTGGAAATAACCTCAACCCCCAACCCCAACCCCCCCGCCAAGGGCAGCTTAGCGGCGCTTAAAGAAATCCAGAATTTTTCTCCAAACACATATTGGAATTTTTATTAGTTGACCTCCGCAGCTAGACCAAAGAGTTGAGATCAGACTAAAAACCAAAAACATATTTTTTCCCTATGAGTAGTACCCCTCTGGTTTTTTATCAAAACACATTCTTCTTGAGTTTGAATATTGAATAACCATCTCACACTTCAGGTGAAGAATTGAATTCACCTTGTTTTCACATGTTGCTATGCTGAGGGCACAGAGGATTCAACCACACTCTCACAGTGGATTTACATCACTGGAACTTTTGTGGACTATTCCAAAGTTTTTCCACTAAACAGCTATTGTCTGTGTCCTCCTTAGATTCAAATTAAGCACTAGAATTCCCTCATCTAGATTCATCAACAAGCTTCTTCACTTTTAATTCCACTTTCTTGGTTCTCTGAAGCTTTTTTTCCCTCTCTAGTTTGTTTTCTTAACATAATCTGCATTTAACTATCTCTGTATTCTTGAAAAGTACCTTTTTTACTCCTCCTTGTGGAGAACCTCTGCTAAGGCAGTGCAGAAGGGAAATGCAGGGTTGTAGTCCCCACACAAAGTTCCCACTGGGGCACCGCTTAGTGGAACCGTGAGAAGAGGGCCACCGTCCTCCAGACCCCAGAATGTTGGATCCACCAACGGCTTGAACCACATGCCTGCAAAAGCCGCAGACACTCAACACCAGCCTGTGAAAGCAGCCAGGATTTCTGTACCCTGCAAAGTCACAGGGACAGAGCTGCCCAAGGCCATGGGAGCCCACCTCCTGCATCAGCATGACTTGAGACATAGAGTCAAAGACGATCATTTTGGAACTTTAAGGTTTAATGACTGCCCTATTGGATGCATGGGGTCTGTGGCCCCTTTGTTTTGGCCAATTTCTCTCATTTGGAATGAGCATATTTGCACAATGCCTGTACCCCATTGTATCTAGGAAGTAACTAACTTGCTTTTGGTTTTACAGGCTCACAGGCGGAAGGGACTTGCCTTGTCTCAGATGAGACTTGTGCTGTCAAGTTTTGAGTTAATGCTGAAATGAGTTAAGACTTTGGGGGACTGTTGGGAAGGCATGATTGGTTTTGAAATGTGAGGGCATGAGACTTGGGAGGGACCAAGGGCAAAATGATATTTGGCTGTGTCCCCACCCAAATCTCATCTTTAATTGTAGTTCCCATAATTCCCACATGTTGTGGGAGGGACCCAGTGGGAGGTAACTGAAACATGAGGGCAGATCTTTCCCATGCTGTTCTCATGATAGTGAATAAGTCTCATGAGATCTAATGGTTATATGAAGGGGAGTTCCCCTACACACGCCCTCTTGCCTGCAGCCATGTAAGACATAATTTTGCTCCTCATTCACCTTCAGGCAGGATTGTGAGACCTCCCCAGCCATGTGGAACTGCGAGTCCATTAAACCTCTTTCCTTTATAAATTACCCAGTCTTAGGTATGTCTTTATTAGCAGTATGAGAACAGACTAATACACTCCTTTATTTAACGCCAAATAACAAATCAACAGGCAATAAAGATTCTCATGCAAACAATTAGAAGTATGGAGATTCTTCAAAGTCATTATTTATTATAATTTTAAGAAATCCATAACATTTCCTTAGGGCTTTCATTTATCTATTGTGTACCAAGAACCGAAGATACAATGATTGACTAGGTGAGATTGCCACCCTGAGAAGCTCACATTCAAGAGACAAACACGTAAACTAACAATTGCAGTACAATGTGGTCATCGCCATGATAAAGCTGTGGACAAAGTGCCTTGAAATCCTGAGTAGCAAACTGGTTAATTTAAAATGCAATATGAGTGTGAGCTTAGAAAGAAAGATAAATATAAAGTAAGCAACAAGCTAAGGAGATTCATACACACATGCAGCTCTTATTGAGCTACCATCAGATGCATGGCATTCTCCTAAGCACATGACACCGTTACAATGGACAGAGCAGGTCCACTTACACATGTATCTTACACTCTGCTGGGGGAGATGGTTAATTACAAAACACATTTTTTTAGCATTAAGTATTACAATGAAAATCAAACAAGGTAACTGAGTGAAGAGTGATTTGGGGGCTATTTTAAGCTGGCTAGCCAGTAAGAGTCTATTTAATGCCAAAGAATGGGATTTCACTGCCCAGATTTTGTTTCTTGACAGGTCCGTCATTTCAATACTGCTTACTAGAGATATCTCACAAAGACTAAAGAATGTTTAGCAAAAGACTTCATAACCTGATTAAAAGCACTTGCTACTAAAAACCAAGAGGGTGTCAGAAGAAAACCTAGGAATTAATGCAAAGCTATGAGACCTGAGTCATAAAGATAAAAAGAAAAACCCATAATGGAAACTATGCCTAGTAATTCTTAGGAGAAAATGGAACAATTTCAGAAGAACTAATACTTTTTTTTCTTTTTTTCTTTTTATTTTATTTTAAAGTTACGGGATGCATGTGCAGAATGTGTAAGTTTGTTACATAGGTATACATGTGCCTTGGTGGTCTGCTGCACCTATCAACCCATTATCTAGGTTTTAAGACCCGCATGCATTAGCTATTTGTCCTAATGCTCTCCTCCTCCCCTTCCCCACCCCCCACTGACAGGTCCCAGTGTGTTTTGTTCCCTTCTCTGTGTCCATGTGTCAGAAGAACAAATACTTAATCCTTAATAAATGAAAAGGCAATCACTGACGCAAGTTTCTTGTGAATTCTTCCAGAGGTACCCTATGCATAGGATGCTTGTGAATCTTTTTCTTAGGGTGTGATCTGGTTTGTGTGTGGGGGAGAACATACCCTAACTTGCTATAAAACTCTTCTGTACTAATTTTTCATATTTAAAGCATTTTAGAAATTATTCTATATCAGTACACAAAACTTTGTCTCTTTTTTAAAAGCTGCATGTTGACCTACTATTTATTTAACCATTAAATTTGCAGTGTAAATGATAGACATTGAGGTCGTGTGAGGAATTGGCCACCTGTTCACCAAACTCATTTCTTTTTCCTGAGCACACAGCTGGGCCTTATTTCCCAGCTTTCCTCACACTTTGGTGTGGTCCAGTGACCGTGTCCTAGCCAATAAAATGTGAATAGAAATGATGGGTGCCATTTCCAGGCCTGGCCCATGAACACCTGATCCTCCATGCTGTTACCCCTTTCACCAATTTGATGCACATAAGCAAGATGACCTTAACAAGCTCATGCTGAAAATGGTGGAACCACAGAATACAAGGATCCTGAGTTTCTGAATCAATATTTGAAGGAGAACCACTAATCAATCAGGGACACCCATGCTGTACTTTAAATAAGTGATAAATCAACTTCAAATGTGTTTGAACTATTGGAAGATTTGTTAGTTACAGTAAATAGTATTATTATATAAAGTTGTTCCCATTTCTACTACTGTAGAAACTGGAGTGTTGAATTTTACCTGAGACCTGTGCTCCTGGAAAACAGGGGTGATTAAAGACATCTCCCCACTCTTTTGTGTTCTCTTCTAAAGAGAAACACGCTTCTCCATGTGCCTTAGCCAGACATGGACACTCCAAATATCCAAATTTTGTCTTACACATGATTAGCTGAACTGTTTTGTTCCCTATAAGCAATAGAAGCAAAACATCTATTAACCAAACTTTGGTTAAATTTCTCTCCCTTCCCCAGGCTCACCCTCAGTCTGAGTGAGCATAAACTCCTCCTTAACTGTCCGTTCCAACAGTAAGCTGTCCTGAGAGTTAATATATGTGGTGAGCACATGGTTAGTGTTAAACAAATGTTAGCTATTACTATGAATGGATTTAGTGGACTTCATCAGTTCACCAGTTTCCTGATGGGAGCCCCAAGGCTTCCCTCAATTCTCTTTTTCCTTTCACTGCCCCTTCCTTCTCTAAAGGGCCCATACTACAGTCATTCCTAAGAACCCTGGCTTATGAACCCCAATAGCAAAGGAAGGAGAGAGAAGCAGAAACAGGGGGGGAAAAAGAGGGAAGAAAACTGACAATGAAAGCCAGCCTTCTGCTTCACTCACGCTGATGTTAGAGCAGAAGTGAAATGCTTAAAAAATAAAATAAAACTGCCACAGCTTTAGAACACCTTCATGTAAATTAATAGCTTTAACACAGCCTAGAAAGACATGTCAAAATCAGAGGGAAACAGCTGGGAGCACTGGTTGAAGTCTTCAGCCAACTTTGGCTGTGAACAACTTTGTGCCTTATTACAGCTCTCCACTCTCTCCCCTGAGCTTAGCATGGGGCCTAGCACATAGAAGGCACTCAATAAAACTCTCCATGAATGGATGAAGGAATCACCACACAGTTTCTCCATTGAGAGAATGGAGGTCGGAGGTCATCTGGCCGTTAATACCAGTCAAGGAGGCCCTTTAAGACTTTTTTTCTTAATTTCCCAATCAAATCTCTACATCGTTTTTTCAAGAGATTCAACAGGTAGAAAGTCAGAAGACCTTTTGATGAAGCCTTTGTAGTCCTCCATTTACTAGTCAGCTTTTGGGGGGTGATCTCGGCTTTTCTGGATAATACTCACACATTATGGTTAAAACCCCAGGGAAGTCTTTTCCTCCCAATTTTTACCTTCCTTCTCGGTTTCCCTTAAGGTGTTGTCCCTTCTAATACCATTCTAAATCAGAAAAATACCTGCGAGCCTGTGAAGCCACTTGGGCTCCTTACAGGTGAGGAGAGGATGGTGGAGGGCTGAGGAGGCTGGAATACAGGAAGGCGTCATGCCACCTTCTAGCTTTCAGTGCAGTGGTCCTGAGGGAAAAGTCAGGCAACTGTGAAAGATGAGGGTCGGGTGAGGGTTAGGCCAGAAAATCTCTATAAGCCTCTCAGTTCTAACATTCTGTAAAACTGAGCATGCCACCTAACAGTATTGTAGTAAGGTTGAGTTTTTCATTGAATTTATAACTGGTTCTACATGCTAGGCATGAACATATGTCCCCTAACCCAAATCCCCCTTCATAGAAGGATTTGGTGTCCAGCATGGAGACTGTGATCAGCAAGACAGTTTCCAGCTGTCAGCTGCTTCAGGGTCTAGTTCAGCTGTAGAGAGCTGTCTCACCCGAGGTCATGCCATTCCAGGACAGCCAACTTCCAGTGACTGGGCAAGGAGGCTATACAGGCGCAGCCATTTGGTCCAAAGCAAGGTACCCTAACAAGCAATACTTGCCCAAGCTGCCTGCCCCAGGTTGGCCGAAGCTTGGTCAGACTGGCATCACAGTTTAACCTCTCCTTCTGCCCAATCCTGCTTCCCCTTCCCTTCACAGGTGCTGAGCCCTAATAATTCATCTGTTACCCCAAACTCTGCTGGAAGCATCTGCTTCCAGAAAACCCTACCTATGACATTTTATATGAGTCCAAAGGGTGAGTTTCTAAATTACTTGGAATAAATGGCCTCCCAAGAGGACTATTTGAAAGAACAAGTTTCACTGGGAAAGGTAAGCTCTATTATGTTGGTTTGCAGGGGGAAACTGCTTCAGCACTTAATACATTTTAGTCCTTTAAGGAAGAGATTGTGGTCCCCTATTATGGGCAAATACAGAATTTGTGGCTGAGAGGAGAGTTTTGATTCAGAGACCTATGGGCTAAATTCTCCTTGAATTTGGTGTCCATGTGATGCTGGAAAGCGATGGTACGTGGTGGGAGCAAAGAATAAGAAAAGCCAGTGCAAGTCCAATGATTCATGCAGTTTGAAGGTGGATCTGTTTGAGTCATGTCTAGGAAAAAGGTGAAGCTATCACTGCTAATGGGATGGCAGCTCAAGGAAATGGAAAGGCTGTTACCAAGGCAATCTGAAGAACCAGTGTGCAATCTTAGCTGCCTCTTTTCTGCAGGGAAATCAGCAATGAGAATAGGACAACCAAACAGAAATCTCTGTTTTTCAAAACCTACTAAGTTGTCCTAATTCCCCTGCAAAATAAAATTCTCCTCAGAGAGAACGTCTTATGAATATGATGTCCTTAATGAAGGTGAACGCTGACTTACTGCAGAAGAAATAAAGCAGGAATTAGAAAGAACTTTGTATGGCACACAATGATAGGCATCCTCTGAAATACACATTTATGTGATTACTTGGACATGTGGTTTAAACACGCTTTAGAAAGTTTTACTAAATATAGAGCTATCATTTATAGTTGGTTAAATTCAATGTTTATGGCTCTTCTTATAAAATGTTGCTTAGGAAAATAACTCCCTTTTAAACTAGAGCTATGATTTGTAGCAGACAATATTAGACACTTACCTGCACTCAAATACAGCCAGAAGTACCTGGAAATTTACTTCCCCCCTGAAGCAGCCCTTGACCGATTATTGACAAATGTAGACTATGAAGGTCCATCTCCTTTGTCTGGGAGTAAGAGTGAGAGCTAGTGACACTCCCATCACCAGGATTAACTTAACCTGTATGGTTCCCAGTGAGATCAAGTTGAAGCTTCCCCCTGTGGGACCTCGCATGAAATCATATCCTTAATTGGTTCCCACTCCTTCCCTGTCTTTCTTTCCCTACTCCCCTGCCAGTCTCCCCTGGGAGAACTGGTACGATAAATCACTTGCACACAAACCCTGCCCTTGAGTCAGTTCCTAGAGAACCCTATCTAACACCATTGTATCCCAAATGTCCTGGCCCTCACTAGCTTATAGATCATAAAATAAAATTACATTCTTTTTATACCACAAAAATCATAGCATATGCCTCATTTTATTCTGTTATTCATTCAAAAGATATACTGTGCTAAGAGCTGGGGATACAGAGGCAAACACAGTTTCTATCTTTGCAGAGATTAAATTCCAGGTCTGAGAGTCAGATAACAGCCCTGTTCAAGATAACCAGTCAGGTTTGGCGCTCCAGTCCCTGAGCCATGTTGGTCCGTCCTGCTTTGACTCCACCCCTTTTCCACATCAGCTCCTGTGCAGCCACCCCAGAAGAACACCACTATTCATTTACATTGGCTGATTCTCCATATGTCCAAACCTTCCAGTCCTCAAGAAACAAGTACGGCTGAGTTCTGGGTAGAAATGGAGAACATGACCCTCTCCTCACTCTGTGCCATGTTTTATATAAGAAATAAAGAAGAAGCATATAAATATATATGTGCATATGTTTGCATGTATGTATATACACATATATATTAATATGTTACATAAATACAAAATATATCTTATTTTTACGAACAGAAACTAACAAAAATGAGGGGAAGTTTGGAAGAGATAGAAATGAAAATATTTCCGAGTATATTTTTATACAGTTTTTAGTTTTGAAACATGTAAATGTTTTACATATTCAAAAAAATAAAATTAAAAAAGAAAAATGTACTCTATTTAACAAAATACAAGTAGAAACAAATGATGCAAATTATATTTTGGTTTGATAAAATATCCACCCAGAGGAAATAGTTACTTTGAATAACATATAAATGCAATTAGTAGATTTATTGCTAGTAGAAATAAGAAAATAAGTGTGTATTAATGTTATTAGAAACCAAGATTTTCAATGTAAGACAATACACGATAATAAAAGAATAAAAATGCCATAATTTTAATTACAAACACTATGAATTCATTATTCTTTTAAAAAAATCTTATCTCTGTCCACCAAAAATTGTCACAGAGCAATAATAGTCCAGAAGGAACAAGGCATCTAGCCCCCAGATCTTGGTTTCTAATTCTCCACTAATATATATACTGGGGTTCCCTGCAAAAACAGCTGATTTTAGGAAATGTGCAAGATGAGCCAAGAACATCTTGTTATGTCAAAAAACAAAACAGTGCTCAAAGACTAACAGATTCATGTTGAAAGGACCCATAACCCAGCTTGCAGGAGCATCTACTGTCCTTTGAAACAAATGTGAACATCAGAAAGAATATCTATGATGGTTGTAATACTCTGAATAAACAAACATCCATGAATTCATAATGAAACTCAAGAAAGTGAAGCAAAGGAGAAGAAAGAGGGAAAGAAATAAAGTTCTTATTTCATAATAAATGCAAAAGTAATAATGGAATTTCAGAAAATTACCACATTGCTATCCCTACTGTAAAATTTGTCACAGGCAAAGATCCTTAATGGATGCTAAAACCATTGAGTGAAAAGTCTCTCTCCACAGATTACTTATGAGTTGCGAAGGGGAAAGAGTACTCTTATAATGGCGCAATCTGGTAGTCACCACCTTAACCAAGTGACCAAACCTGAGTTTCTAATAGTAGGATAACCAGACCTTGCATGCCTTATTATACAATGCAATAAGAAGTATACAATGTATGAAATATTCTTGCCAGACAGATTTAACCTAAATCTAATCAAGCTTCTAAACCTAACTTCTGATGTACAGACAAGAAAATAGCAGTACAAGTTCAATAACACTATGAAGAAGCAAGCAGAAAAATCTAGAATTTGGGACATTTTACATGACAACTGGCTGGATTCTTTTAAAAATCAATGTAAACTGGGAGGCCGAGGCGGGCAAATCATGAGGTTGGGAGACCGAGACCATCCTGGCTAACATGGTGAAACCCCGCCTCTACTAAAAATACAAAAAATTAGCCAGGCGCAGTGGTGAGTGCCTGTCATCCCAGCAACTCGGGAGGCTGAGGCAGGAGAATGGTGTGAACCCAGGAAGCGGAGCTTGCAGTGAGCCGAGATCGCACCACTGCACTCCAGCCTGGGCGACAGAGCAAGACTTCGTCTCAAAAAAAAAAAATAAAAGTGGATAAATATTCTAGACAAAGAGACTAAATATCCATAACATCCAAATGCAATGTATGAGCCCTTATTAATCCTGATTTTTAAAATAAGTATATACATTACATTTTTGAGACAATTGGGGAAAACTGAATATGGATTGGATATTAAATATTACAGAACTATTGTCGTTTTAGATAACAATATTGTGTATGTATAGGACTACATTCTTATTTTTAAAGTGATGCATGCTGGTACACATACGAGTGATTTATGATAGCCGCAACCTACTTTCAAATGGTTCCACCAAATATTAGATGTAGAAAGGGATAAAGCAAATATGGCAAAATGTTAACGACTGTTGAATATAGGTGGAGGGTATACAAATATTCACTGCACAATTCTTTTCATTTTTCTGGTGCCTAAAATTTTTCAAAATAAAGAGATGGGAATGAAAACAAGATCATAGGATCCCATGATGGGTATAGGCCCTCACCAAGGAGTAATATCAACAATTCCCATGCCCATTTATCAACCCTTTGTAGTTATTATAAATACAAGATACACCACTGATGACTAAAATAACTTACATTTAGAAGGAGGTATGCTTTAGACCTTAATTATGCAGATTTTAGAAAAACATATCACTTTTCTCAAGTAGCTCCTAAAGTTATGTCACTCAAGAGATATATATGGCCTTCTTTAAATATGAGCCACTTTCAGATATTCCTTTGTTCATAAAATTGGCTTAAGCATTTGTGAAGGTTTGAGGCGTCATTTGCCTCTTGCCAGTATCAAATGAGGTATTGGATTGTGTCCGAACAATCTGCAGTTTCTATAAATACTTGATAAGATCTACTTTCTCTATTTAAAATAGAAAATCATTTGGACTCTGCTAGAAGCGAAAATGTTCTTTTTATTCAAGTAAGAAGCAAGTATCTTCCCTGCTTATTCAGTTTTCTAGATTCTACTACTTTTAACATTAAAATGAACTCATGTCACGCAAAGGATCCTGTGGATTCCAGCGTCATCTTTTACAAATAAAGACACAGATCTGCAGAGCTTAAATGACTTGTAGGGGTCATATAGGCACCTAGATCCAAAGTTTTTGACCCTCAGTAAAAATATAAAAATTTCTACACAATATTGCTCTATCACTTACTTACTATGTGATCTAGGACAAGCTGCTTAACCTCTCCAAGCCTTGGAGGTAATAATACTATGGCAGCTGCCTCACGTATCCAGCATCACAACCCCTCAACCCACCTCTGATTTCAGATGCAGCTGTGATGAGAGTTCACTCTGTGGAAGTTCACTTCTGTGGGAGTTCAAGGTCACCTTATGCTAACAGCTCTCCACCTCAAGCATTCACTGCCTGTCCCTTCCACCCATTCCCCCTCCCTCTTCGTCGTCCTCATCTGAAGGGAAAAGAAGGGGCTCTCAGAAGTCAAACAAGAGCTGGCCACTTACCTCCTTGACGTTTATTATAAAATGAAGAAATTCTAAAGCAAGTTACAAAAATGATTACATATAAAGAGTTTATATTAAATAAATTAGTGACAAAAATGCAGTTCATAACATATTTACAGAATTTATTTTTTAAGGTCATTTCATAGTATACAATACAGAGTGTGGTCCCACAACCAATCACATGTTTAAAGCTGGGGATAAACATCTCATTTCAATTCTGTCCAAGTGTAACTAAGTGAACAATTTATTTCAAAATAACATCACAAGTCTAAATGTGAAGCCTTTTGTACATATGAGACTGAGGCTGCAAATTCCACCTCACTCAAAGATCTGTGACCAGGGTTCTGTTAAGCAACACTGAAACTGGAATGACTCCAATGTCTGTAGACTAGTGAATGACAATTTGTGGCACATCATACAATAGAATACTACTCACCAATAAAAAGAACTCACTACTGATCAATTCAAAAACTTAGATGAATATTTAGAGCATTGTGGCAGAGAAAGAATCCCAACACGCACAAAAAGGCACGCTCTATGATTCCATTTATTTAAAATTCTTAAAAAAGCAAAACTATAGGGACATGAAGGAATACCTGTGGTGGGTAATTTATAACGGTATTCCTTTATAGCAACACAAATGGACTAAGATGCTACTGTATCAAAAAGTTTTCTCTTGCCGCCTTGCAGTCAAGCCTCTCCCAGTCCCTGTCAACCACTGATATGATTTATAAAGGTTTATTTGGCTCACATTTCTGCAGGCTATAGAGGAAGAATGGCACCAGCATCTGCTTCTGCTCAGAGCCTCAGGTTGCTCCCACTCATGGTGGAAGGCAAAGTGGAACTGGCATGTGAAGATCACATGGTGAAAGAGAAAGCAAAAGAGAGGAGAAGTGTCAGACTCTTTATAACAACTAGCTCTTTCAGGAACTAACAGAGCAAGAACTTATTACCTCGAGAAAGGCACCAAGGCATTCGTGAGGGATCCCCCTCAACGAGCCAAACACCTCCCCTTAAGCCCCACCTCCAACACTGGGGATCGAATTTCAACATGCGCTTTGGGGGACAAACATCCAAACCACAGCAAGTGGAAAAGTTCTATAACTTGATCGTGGTGATTATTACATGACAATATAAATTTGTTAAAACTCATTGAACTGTACATTAGACATAGTAATATGTGTTGCATGTAAATTATACCTCAACAATCCTAAAATGAAAGCAAACCTGCAGTAAATAAGCATACAAAATATATATACTCTAAAAGTTACTAACATAAATTTATATTTTCTCATAAAAAGAAAGAGAAATGTCCCTACAGAAAACTTTGCACCTTGCCCATCTTCTAATGTGTCCTCCACTTCGGCTTTTCTCTCCTTAATGGGAGCTAAAATATGTAATTTTCACATAAATCAAGAAGGAAACGTGATGGGCAGAAGGAGTCCAACATATGTATCCACAAGTGAATCAAATGTAGTGCCTTTCCAAGATGTTTTTCTCCAAAATTCTCTCCTATCTTAACAACAACAACAAAAATTGCAACATTGTTTTCTTGCTGTTTTTTCAGAAATCTGGGTTCTGGAATACTATTATAGTTTATACAATTCTAAGAAAGAAGTTCTAGAATTATATGCCAGTGCATTTCAACAATAACAAAATAGTTCTAGTGACTGAAACCTAGAGAAGTGGAGACTTTAGAATCCCCAGTCTCTGACCTCTTAAATATTTAATTAATATAGACAGAGAGAGAGAGTGAGCGAGAGAGAGAAAGGAGGGGACTGAAAAAGAGAGAAGTGAGACCAGGCAGCTAAATCATCCTTACTTGATTTTCAAATACAATTCATAAGTAATATAGGCCTATAATTACCTTTCCTTGTGCCATCTTTATCTAGCTTTTAATGTGTGCACATGGACATAGAAAGTGGAAAAATAGACACTGGAGACTCAGAAAGGTGGGGGGATGGGAGCAGGGGCAAGGGATGAGAAATTACCTCACTGGACAATGTACGCTATTCAGGTGATGGTTACACTACACGCCCGGATTTCACCACTATGTAATGTAAGAATGTAACAAAACTGTATTTGTACCCCCTAAGTCTATAAAAATAAAAATAAATTGAATGAGTTGGGAAGTTTTCCCTCTTTGTTTCTAAAGTCTATATATAAAATAGTAATTTTCTTTCCTTGAAAATTTGTTAGAACTCTGGCATAAAGCCTTCTTGGTCTAGGACTTCTAGGGACTTGGGACGGGGATGAGAGTCTTTGATTACCATTTCAAATACAAATGTTCTCTTTCTTCTTGTACTAATTTTATGAATTTTATATTTTTCAAGAAACTTAGAACATCTAATTTTTAAAAATATTTATTAATCATCATTTTTTTAATCATTTTGTGAAAGAACATTCTAGTTTACAGCCCTCCAGAGAACTTCAGAAGCCCTCTGATATTACAGTCTATGCCCCTCTTGGCACCAATCTTGCTCGAGAATTACCCTGAGTGCACATTTGCTACCTAAAGCTGTGGAAAACCCCGACTATCTATCAACAGAGGGAAAACTTACATAAGACTGAGCAGGGAGATGATTGCTTTTTACAATGCTCTTTGATTTCAGTGCTTACTAGCCAAGAACACCTTACTAGCCAAGAACACTACCATTCTAGTACCTAACTAGTCGGGGTTTTCCACAGCTTTGAAAGCAGAGAAAGTGAGTAGGACATTCAAAGGTAGCAAATGTGCACTCAGGGTTATGGAAAGAAATAATAGCATAAAACACCTTCATTTCCAGGGTCCCCATAGCAAAGACCCACTTATGTGAAAGACCGTCCTGAGATACAGGCAAATAAGATAATTCTTGACTAAAGACAGTTTTATTCCCATCTATTAAAAGGAAGAGCCACTTAGTGCTGCACTTCAAACGTTCCCTTCCCCTTCATGTTCAACTCTGGAGTTTCAGCTTTCATCCTCACCTCTGAAGTTCTGATTCTCTAACATCCTAATGAAAATGTATAATGGTTTTAAAAATACACGTAATCCAGATATCAGCTGGCATTGGCCTATTTCTTAGTATCTAGATAAAGATAGATTAAAATGTCCATATTATGGATGGGAAAGGAAGGAAGAAAGAAAGAAAGAAAGAAAGAAAGAAAGAAAGAAAGAAAGAAAGA
>NW_022163484.1:0-43501 GCF_008728515.1 Papio anubis | reverse complement strand
AAAGAAAGAAAGAAAGAAAGAAAGAAAGAAAGAAAGAAAGGGAGAAAGAGAGCGAAAGAGAGAGAGAAAGAAAGAATCTTAAGCAGCATCCTAAGGATTTCTGCCCATTTCTGGGGCAGGGGTGGGGTGAGGTAGGGGCTCTCTGATGGCTGCTTCTACCTCTGCCTCTGCTGAGTGAGTAGTGGAGATAGGCATCCACTCATCATCTACTCCCAGCTAACTCAACCCTGCCCTGCCCTGGGCTGTAATTTTCTTTAATTTCTACCCAACACACCCTCTAATCAAGGCATTTGAAGTGAATAGAAAATATTATTGAAGGTTTTAGAAAAATCTACATTGTACAACATAAATGTAACATTCAGTAATAAATATTTGTATTGCTAAAGGCCCCTTGGCCATTTCTTTGACTTGGGTTCCAGCCTCCCTTCATGTTGTTGCTTCTCCTCTCTTCTTTCTGCTTCCATTTTGTTTCCCCCTCCACCTTCAGCCCCCTTTAAATTCCTGTTCGTTCCCAGGGCATACTACTTCATTATAACCAGTTTGCTTTGGCTCCTGCAGACCCCATATACCACCTTATGGTCTCACCTTTGCTTCAAGTAGCTTATCCAGGTATTTCTGCTCTTCTAAATATATCTGTAGCTATATTTCAAGACATTGCCATTGGATCAATTTTAAGATTTGGATACATCTGCTCTGTGAAATTAAATGATACCCTTTTTCTTTCCTTTTTTCCCTTTTCCCCATCCCATACTCCTTCCATTTTTACCTCTCCTTTTAGTGTCCTATATCACCTCCTTGCCACCATCCCATTTAAAAGAGAAAAACATTAAATGTTTCATTTTCACAGTGACTTGTTTACACCATCTCTAGCTAATAGCCAAATGTGAGCTAATGCTATGATGTTTCCTTTTTCTCTGTGGTATCTGCATTCTAGTAAAAGAGCTAGAATGTTGCCAAGCCAACCAAAGCAAGTAAATATGGAGACATCCCAAAATTGAGCACAGGGCATAGTTACCTAAAAATAAGAGCACTCCCACTGGCCAACATTGGGCAAGACCAACAGGTTAGTCTTCCTCTAAACAAGAGATGTGATTTAGAGGAGTCCAAAACTAAAGAAAAAGCAGACAGATGTTGTGATCTGTCTCCATATCTATTAGAATCTCAGCATCTTAACCAAAGGGCACCTAGATTATGGTGTGCACCCCAATTACTCATAACCAAGGGGCCTGTTCACTCTTCCGAAGAGGGCCTGGGAGAAAAGGCTTTGCCATGATGTGTCAGAGTGTGTATTACCCCCAAGAAGGGGAGCTTGCTCTTCCCAGGACTCCGCCCCCAGGAAGCAGTCATCTTTCCTTCCCCTGAACTCACCCAGCGGTGCTTCGTCTACACCTCCCTCATGCTCTTACCCTCCTTCTACCTTGTCACATTGCCTTTGCACCTTTGCTCCCTATTAGAAGTGAGTTTTCTGAGGGCCTTGGTACATGCTCTCCTGTCAGATAAACATGTGTCTGCTCAAATCATCTCAGAAAGGCCTTTCCTAACCATCCTGTGTAAAAATAATACACTCTCTATCACTATCATCTCTCTTTCCATTTCCTGCTTTATTTATATTTATGTTCTTACCACTAATTGGCATATGATCTATTTGTTTGTTTGGGCTTTCTTTTTGTCTGTCTCCCAAGTGCACTCCCTGGAATACAAATCCCTGAGAAAAGAGACTTTATTATGTACCCTGCTCTGTTTCAAGCTTGCAAAATAGAGCCCGATACACAGTAGGTACTGAATATTAATTAAATGGATGAACAAATCAATCATAACATTTATTCATCCATCTATGTATCCCCCACAATACTTAATTCAGGGCTTAGCATTTCTTGAGAACCTAGTCATTGTTGAAGGGAGGAAAGAGGAAAAGGTGGTAGGGAATAAAAAGAGAGAGAAAGATGGGTGAGTAGAAGGAAGGGAGAGGGAAGGAGAGAGGAAAGAGGGAAGACAGAAGGACTAAATGGCTGAATAAGTGAATAAATGAATAGGTTCTACAGAAGCAACATGTCACCTTGGGAAATTATGAGAAAGAATGCAAGTGTCATTAAAAACAACTGGTGCAAGAAAGAAGAGGCCCAGATAGTTGCTCATTTCCTCGGTAGAGTGATTTACTGCTGAGAGTCAAGATACAAGGAAAATTACTGTAGGAAAACTCCATCCTACAGTCTGGCCAAGTGAAATATTAGACAACGTTAGGCATCAGCACTGCTTGGCCAAGGGCCACAGAGCTAATTGTTACTTGTTTTCTGAGCCTCTTAAGATTATACCATTAAAACCTTGCATTTTTAATATAATGAATACATGTCTATGAACCTCATAATTAGAGAGGGTCTAGCAAATTAAGAAAATTACCATTTTAAAAAGAAGAAATGAAGAAATTAAACCAGTCCAGGAATCTATTCAACTAGCCCTGTATAGGATCAATTCATATTTTCTCCCTGCCTTTTTAAACATCTTTTGGCCATAAAGCCATTCCTCTTCGGCCCCATGTAAGTCTTATCAGCCAAGCCATGCTGACTAGCCTTCGTGTTCCAGCTGTTCTACCATTAGGTCCATATGAAGATGCTAGTGAACAACAGAAAGACACTGAAAGTATCCATGAGATGGTAAACCACAGTGCCTAAGAATTTAGGATCTGCAATCAGATTCCTGGATTCATACCCTGGATCTGTCTTTTAATTGCTGTGTGACTTTGGGCAAGTTATTTAGTCTCTTAAGTTTCAGTTTTTAACAGTAAAATGTGGATAATAACATCTAGCTCATAGTTTTGTAACAAATACAGCATATGCAAAGTACTTAATATACTTCCTAGCAAAGAATAAGTATCCAGTGAATGTTAGCTCTTTTTTGATTTATTGGTATTTATCCTTTTTTCTTCTTTGACAAGATAAATTCCTTGGGGAAATAGCCATGTCTTCTCTTTCCTTGGTAATAATTCATTCTAGCCAATGAAATATCCTGGAAAAAAAAAAGTGTGTACTCAGTTCAGGTGATTCTATCCATCCCCAATCAGTAATCCCCACTTATGTTTTCCTAAGGAGAGCATCCAGTTGTGAAACTATTAGAAAGACCATGATTTTGCAGGCGGTTAGTGTACATCTGCATCTTATTTTCAGGTGATATTCTGATCCCCATCATTTCTTTTTCAATTTTTCTCTTTCTCTCCATCTTGCTGTCATCTTTGACTTCATTCCCTTACTTCAAAAACTTACATTAAATATTTGCAACCATACTGTTTCCACTGGTTCATGTGTACTCTCATATGAAATTCAAATCACATTTTCCCATAAAACACAAATGCCTAATTGATGGATAACGTGACTTCCCAAGATAGGAACCCTGATCTCTCCACCCCCCGCCCCTTCCTGAAGAGTCAAAATGCTACTGCTTTCTCAGAAGGGATGCAAACAAGCAGGGTGGACACTTTGCCCTAGAACACTACAGCCTGAAGGTGAGATAGCCATGCTGACCGCCTTGACCCTGTCTGCAGTCCTGCTGAGTGATCTTGCCAAGCCAAATGTTCTTTCTTGCCCTCATTGAAGCTGTAAGAAACCATTCTATCAGCTCCACCAACTTCAGCCCATTAATTTTTCCTGCTTTCGTGCCCCAGATCCAACAAGAGAGGGATCATACTGCAGAAGCAAAAAGGAATCTCCCACCCGTTATGGTGCCCACGTGCACTGTAGCAATGGGAAGATTTCTATAGGAACAGAATCAAAAAACATTGAGATTTAAAAAACAAAGGCTAACTTAAGCCTGCACATGCCCAGAAAAAGGCTCCTAGGTAATAGTTTGACAAACACAATGCATTGGAAAAAAATGTCAAACTTGAGGATTCAGAAAAACAAGGGCACCGTTAGTTTCTAAAGAACAAAGTCACATTTGGAGGTTGCTGAGATAATTCCAGTCGCAATGCATTCCCTGTGAGGGAAAATCTGGGTTCAAACAGAAATGCTCCCTATATCTCGAGATTTAAAAACTTGTATTTACTTGAACTTTTAGGCTAACCATCTGCCAGAAGTTTAAGCCTGTTTTCTTATATAATCAAAACCTGGGTACAGCTGGTATTAATAATACATCTGTATTACCCATAATTGCTTCAAGCTTCATTTTGGCATGATTAAGGATAATCGTAATCCTTTGAAAAGTCCATAGTTTATTCTGTTTAAAGCTGCTGTTAAAGTTAAAACATTTTCATTTTTCTCCATGTAATTAATCTGAAATCCAACATGCATTTGTTTTGATTGTGTCAACTTTTATCTTTTATTTCATATACCATAGTAGTAAGTTTGAGTATTTAGCAGAGAGAAATAGATGTATATATTTTGGTTGCCAAATACCTTAAAAATCCTTAAAATATGCAAAATAGTATCACACTTATGCAAAGGTCATATGTAAAGTGGCTTCAGCCATCTGGGTGGAAGCTAAGAACTCACAAATAATTGAAGGTCAGAGTCTCTGGCATAAAAAATAGAGGTTGATTATTGCAACTATAGCTGCCCAGTGGGCTTCTGTTGTTTCTTTACTGCCAACTGGTCACAGCTGTAAGCAGACAAAACCAGACAGTCTGCCAAAGGGTAGGGGTTATCACTGCCAGTACCCAGTAAAGACAGTCATCACTCTATTTTCAGGCATTTTCTCACACTCCTAATTTCACATATTTCACTATCATTCTGCCACGCATGAACTCTTTGGAAATAATGAGAACCCCCTCAACAAGACTAATTCTTTCTCACTTTTAGCAGAAGAACTGATTCTACTAATCTCTTGGTGCACTTTCAAGGTATCCCTTCTGTATCCTTGAGGAGGAGGAAAGGGCCAAAGAACGGTGTCAGTGTTACTGCCTTTCCTTTCCCCACACATGGCTGCAAAAATACCAATTTATGACCCAGCCCTCCAGTGCTCAGCTTTCTTAAAAGGACTGTAGTCCTCTAACTCACCTGCACACCATACTTTCAAAATCAAAGCATCTTTTATATCTTTCAAATCATTCAAGCTTACACCAAGAGGGAAATCTTCTCTTTCTGACATCTGCAATCAGCATCCCTTTACTTGTGTCCTACAACCACACTTCTCAGTATTCCAGTCTTCCCAAGAAAATACGCAAATTATCGGAGGCCACTTAGCCAGAGCCACCTCCAGGTTTGTCTGGGCCAACTCTTCCTTCTCCTAGGTCCAAACAAAATGCTTTGCCAAGTAGCTCTAGCATACTTGATTGCCCTCCTTATCACTGAACCATGCACATCCTAGGATATAACTCTTGTCACGGGCCAACTGTGTTCAGGGCAATGATCTTCCCCATGCTATCTGTAAGATACTAACACCTGCAACAACCAGGCCTGTATTAGTCCGTTCTCACACTGCTAATAAAGACATACCCGAGACTGGGTATTTTATAAAGTAAAGAGGTTTAATTGACTCATAGTTCAGCATGTCTGCGGAGGCCTCAGGAAACCATTAACCATGGCAGAAAGGGAAGCAAACGCACCCTTTTTCACATGGTGGCAGCAAGGAGAAGTGCAGAGTGAAGCAGGGGGAGAGCCCCTTATAAAACCATCAGATCTCGTGAGAACCCATCCCTATGATTCAGTTACCTCCCATGGGGTTCCTCAATGGGGATTATGGGAACTATAGTTCAAGATAAGATTTGGGTGGGGACACAGCCAAACCATATTAATGCCTGAGACAGGCTTAGGGGTCCTGTTGATAATGCCACTGGAAGGTTGCTGAGGCTCCCCTATCTTACAGGAATAGACTCAGTCACAATAAGACTTTCCATGGCTGTCCTCCTACTACATGGACCAGACCCTTCATCAAATTGACACAACTGGCACATGGTGATTATTAGTAGAAGATGAGTCCAAAATGGAATTCTATTGAGAATAAGGAGTGATATATAATTTGGACGTTTGTGCCCGACCAAATCTCATGTTGAATTGTAATCCCCAATGCTGGAGGTGGGGTCTGATGGGAGGCATTTGGGCCATGAGGGTGGATGACTCATGGCCTGGTGCTGTCTTCATGATAGTGAGTTTTGCAACATCTGGTCATTTAAATGTGTGACACCTCCCCCCTCACTCTCTCTTGCTCCTGTTCTTGCCATGTTATGTGCTTGCTCCCCCTTTGCCTTCTGCCATGATTGGAAGCTTCCTGAGGCCTCCTCAGAAGCAGATGTTGCTATGCTTCCTGTACAGCCGCAGAAACGTAAGCCAAATAAACCTCTTTTCTCACAAATGACCCAGTCTCCGGTATTTCTTTATAGCAGTGCAAGAACAGCCTAATACAGAAAACTCTTACCAAGGAGTGGGGCATTGCTATAAAGACACCTGAAAATGGGAAAGCACCTTTAGAACTGGGCAACAAGAAGAGGTTGGAAGAGTTTGGAGTGCTCAGAAGACAGAAAATTAGGGAAAGTTTGCAACTTCTTAGAGACTAGTTCAATGGTTGTGACCAAAATGCTGATAGTGATATGGATAGTGAAGGCCAGGCTGACAGGGTCTCAGATGGAAATGTGAAACTTATTGGAAACTGGAGCAAAGGTCATGCACTTTATGCCTTAGCAAAAAAATGTGGCTGCATTGTGCCCCTGCCCTAGGTCTCTGTGGAAGTTTGAACTTCAGAGTGATGATTTAGGGTATTTGGTGGAAGAAATTTCTAAGTAGCAAAGCATTTAAAATGTGGCCTGGCTGCTTCTAACAACCTATTCTCAGATGCAGGAGTGAAGGGCTAACTTAAAGCTGGAAGTATACTTGAAGGGGAAGCGGAGCGTGAAAATTTGGAAAGTTTGCAGCCTAGTCATGTGGTACAGAAAGAAAAAGCTGTTTCAGGAGAGGAATTCAAGCAAGCTGTGAAGCAATCACTTTCTACAGATATTTGCTTAACTAAAAGGGAGCCAAGGGCTAATATGTAAGACAATTAAGAAAAGGCCTCAAAGGCATTTCAGAGAATTTCATGGCCACCCCTCCCATCATAGGCCCAGAGCCCTAAAAGGAAAGGATAGTTTTGTGGACCAGACCTAGGGGTCCTGCTGCCCTGTATGGCCTCGGCAACGTGCTCCTTGCATTCTAGGTGCTCTAGCTCCAGCTATGGCTCAAAGGGCCTGCAGTACAGCTTCAGCTGCCACTTTGCAGAATGCAAGCCACAGGCCTTAGCAGCTTCCACATGGTGTTAAACCTGTAGCCATACACAGTGCAAGACTGGTAGGATTCTTGGCAGCCTCTGCCTAGATTTCAGAGGATATATGGAAAAGCTTGGGTGTCTAGGCAGCAGCCTGCTACAGAAGTGGAGTTCTCAGAGAACTTCTATGGGGCAGTATGGATGGGGAAGTGTGGGGTTAAAGGTCCCACACAGAGTCTCCACTGGGACACCACCTAGTGGAGCTGTGAGAAGAGGGCTACCATCCTCCAGACCCAAGAATGACAGATCCACAAATATATTGCACCCTGCACCCAGAAAAGTCACAGGCACTCAATGCCAGCCCATGCGAATAGCCTTAGAGGGATGAACCATGCAAAGCCACATGGGTAGAGCTGCACAAGGCCTTGGGAGTCCAGGATGGGTTTGAATCAGTGTGCCCAGGATGTAGGACACAGAGTTAAAGATTATTTTGGAGCTTTAAGATATAACAACTGCCCTGCTGGGTTTCAAACTTGTGTAGGGCCTGTAACTCCTTTCTTTTGGCCAGTTTCTCCCTTTTGGAATGAGAGTGTTTACCTAATGCCTATAATCCCATTGTTTCTTGGAAATAACTAACTTGTTTTTTATTTTACAGGCTCACAGGTGGAAGGAACTCATCTCCAGATAAGACTCTAGACATGGCCTTAGGAATTGGGACTTTTGAGTTAATGCCGAAATGAGTTAAGACTTTGGGGGACTATTGGGAAGGCATGATTGCATTTTTCAATGTAAGAAGGACATGAAATTTGAGAGAAGCCAGGGTTGGAATGATATAGTTTCAATGTATGTCCCCACCCAAATCTCATGTTGAATTATAATCCCCATTGCTGGAGGTGGGGCCTGATGGGAGGTGTTTGGGCCATGGGGGCAGATCCCTCATGGTTTAGTGCTGTCTTGGCAATAATGAGTTCTCACAAGGTCGTCACTTAAAAGTGTGTGGCACCTCCTTCCTCACTCCCTTTCGCTCCATTCTCACAATGTGATCACCTCCTTCCCTTTTGCCTTCTGCTATGATTGGAAGCTTCCTGAGGCCTCCGCAGAAGCAGATGCTGCTAATGCTTCCTGTACAGCCTACAGAACCATCAGCCAAATAAACCTCTTTGCTTATGAATTACCCAGTCTCTGGTATTTCTTTATAGCAGTGCAAGAATGGCCTAATAAAAGAAGTCAGATTTTAAGAACTTATACCAAACCTCAATCATATGTAATACACAGAGAAAGATATCAACCTGATCAAATAAGAGTTTGACTGCCTATAGCACATAACACTCTGAAGTTTAGTAAAGGATGTCTTGGCCGGGCGCGGTGGCTCAAGCCTGTAATCCCAGCACTTTGGGAGGCCGAGGCGGGTGGATCATGAGGTCAGGAGATCGAGACCATCCTGGCTAACATGGTGAAACCCCGTCTCTACTAAAAATACAAAAAACTAGCCGGGCGTGGTGGCGGGCGCCTGTAGTCCCAGCTACTCGGAGGCTGAGGCAGGAGAATGGCGTGAACCTGGGAGGCGGAGCTTGCAGTGAGCCGAGATCGCGCCACTGCACTCCAGCCTGGGTGACACAGCGCGAGACTCCATCTCAAAAAAAAAAAAAAAGGATGTCTTTGGAAATCCATTATAAAACAATCTTTATCAAGGCATTTATAGCTACAGAGTCAAATCATGTTAGGTTTTCAGAACAAAGTGTAGGTATGCTTTAGAAATGGAGAAAATGTAGAATCCTAAGTTTAACACTACTTTATGAGACCAAGGCACGAGGATCACTTGAGGCCAGCAGTTTGAAACCAGCCTGGGCAACATAGCAAGACCCTGTCTCTACAAAAAATTTAAAAATTGACCAGGTGTGATGGCATGCACCTATAGTCCCAGCTACTGGAGAGGCTGAGGCAGGAAAATCACTTGAGCTCAGGAGTTCAAGGCTGCCGTGAGCTCTGATCGCCCTATTGCACTCCAGCGGGGGCAGTGAAGCAAGACCCTGTCTCTAAAAATAAATAAATAAATTATAAAATAAAAACACTAATTTGTTTCCTTTATCTATTTCTTACTTCCTTGAGAGACGGGAGTAATTTTACCTTTTTTTGACCTTTCATATTTATTCACATGCTCCATAAATTATTTTTCTTATTATTATTTTGTAAATATGCTCTAAGATAGGTTCCAGAAAACAAACAAATCTTACTCTATATCTCTTCTTTGCTTTTCCCTATCCTCATTCCTTTTGTTGCTGGATCCTCAAAGTCCTCATTCACCTTTTCACAACATTCTCCTTTACAGATACTCTCTGCCTCTGTTTCGGCTGACTTGCGTGAACGGCAAATATCTGCTGCTAGTTTCACATGAATACGTTCTCTTACAACCTTCTTGTTCTAACACATATGACTCCTTTCCAAATCACAGATACATTATTATCCTAAAAGAACTCGAGCCCAAGAATCCACTGAAGTCATAATTTGAATGAGAGTTTAGACATTTTTTAATTGCCTCAAAACAGGTGAGTGTGGTGTATTTTTTTCAAGTGCAGATAAATTCAGAAGGAAGAGCTTAAGCCTGCTCTGCTTAAGAGCACTTTTATATTGCTATAACAAATTTACAAGTCCTGACATAATTACTTGTTTTTGCTTTTCTTAGATAATGTATCTGTAAGTTTTTGTTTGTTTGTTTGTTTTACAAGATGCTTTAGGGCCGGGCGCGGTGGCTCAAGCCTGTAATCCCAGCACTTTGGGAGGCCGAGACGGGCGGATCACGAGGTCAGGAGATCGAGACCATTCTGGCTAACACGGTGAAACCCCGTCTCCACTAAAAATACAAGAAAATTAGCCGGGCGAGGTGGCGGGCGCCTGTAGTCCCAGCTACTCGGGAGGCTGAGGCAGGAGAATGGCGTGAACCCGTGGGGGCGGAGCTTGCAGTGAGCCGAGATCGCGCCACTGCACTCCAGCCTGGGGCACAGAGCAAGACTCCGTCTCAAAAAAAAAAAAAAAAAAAAAAAGATGCTTTAGACCCATGGCAGTGAAAATCACCTTCTTACCCAACCAGCTGTAACAGTGATACATTACCCAAAGAGATAAATCTGAAACAAATACCAGAGGACTGGAAACCTACTGAAGAGAGGTGTAGAGAATAAAGAGTGAGCGAGTTCCAGGGCTAGAATACAGAAGCATACATTTTGGCCATATGCCTAAAGCAGGTGTGGGAGCTGAAAGGAGCCCATTTGACCAGAAAGCCGCTGAAGATGCTTTCTGAACTCAGTCAATCCCCACTGCACCAGCTTCCTCTCTCCCCCGCCTTCCGCTAACCATTCCAACAGATCTCCGGAGAGAGGAGTGGAAATAAGACAGGGGACAAAAGGTAAGCCTCGTATCCAAGGATACCAAGGAAAGAAATAGCAGAGCATAAACTAACCCTAAAGGGTAGGTCTTCAGTTCCCCCAAAGAAGATTGTAGAAACAAGGCCCACTTCAACCTCTGAAGGAAAACAGAAAGAAACAGAAGAAGGGAGGGAGAGAAAGAACCAGAATTCCAGCAGGAGAGACAAAATGCTCACTCAAAACTAGATATTGTATCATCAGCACTTCTTTTATTCCAAAGTCTCCTACAAAGTTAAGTCATCTTACTTTCCAAAGCCGGCCTTTGGGTAATTTAAGTACTTCCACCATCGCCCCTGGGCAAACTGAAATGTATCAGGAAAACAGTGCATGCACCTTAGGTGCTGTAAGCCCTTTGTAACTGATCAACCACCAGCGTTGAAAACTTTCTTTGCGTAGAATTCAGAGCTAAGAGATAGCTGATGAATTTTTTCATTTCCATTTTTTTTTTTTTTATTCCATTGTGTCTCAGAATTAGTGAGGTTTTTTAAAATGCTGTGTTCTGCTTTTTTTTTTTTGTTTTAATCTGAAAGCTGGTAAACAGGCTGCTCCGGCCTCTGGAAATTTATCACAAATAGCCCAGCGCCCTCTATCGGCCTCTCTGCCACACTGCCTCTCGATGGCCTCTGCAGCTACCTGGGTTGTCTTAAACATTCCGCAACCACAGCTCTGCCACAAGTGATAAATTAGTGGCTTCAGAAAAGTACTGTTTGAGTTGAACACAAATAACCTAATAAACAAAATAAGAAATAAGTAATGGACTCTAAAATCAATCAGTAAAATTATTTATGGCAGGGTCAATTATATTATTTTCCTCTTTTGAAAACATTTAATTTGATTTTTCTTAAAAATAGCTTTGTTACATGGCCAAATTACCAACAATTGTGGCTTGACACAACTTGCTTCAGAAGCAGAGAGTGAACTGACTCAAATCTAACCAAAGTGACTCAGCAAACAGCAGGTGATAAGAGACTGTCATGTTCCCGTAAGAGAAAAAAAAATAAAACAAATTTTCTCCAGGTTCACATCGCCTTAAGACTGATCTGGAAATGGGTTTATGAATGTCATCAGGTGAGAGGAAGAAGCTCCTTATGGAGGACAAGTGGATATTCAGAGATTAACCTCTTCAAACTCCTAAAGAATCATTTCTTGGCATGTACCTTTAACTCTATAGTCCTTGACCCTTGAATTGCTTTTTAAAATGGCATAGGATGGCCCTTGTTCGTTGTTTGTTTCAACAGAAGGCTTTGTCCTCTATACAAAGTTCATTTTACCCCCATACATGAAGAAATTAGGACTTCCAATTTTTCTGCAAAAAAAAATAATAATAATGATAACAGTAATTTCAATCTGAGACAAGTTAAGTCTCCATATAAAAGGGAGAAAGGACATCAACTCCTCACCTCCCTTTCTGATTGATCTGTTCCTAGGACTTGAGACCTCCTAAGTGAGATTTCCTTGCAACACGATACAGATATCGGGAAATGATTTCTCTTGCCACTAAAATAGTGGATTGCGGTTGTGCCTCAGCAATGTTGATTCGTTTATGTGCCAGGCATTGGACAGGGGTTGGAGGAACAAAAATAAATAAAACACAGTCCCTACCCACAAGGATCTCACTCCAGTAGGATACAAAGACAAGTGAACATAATTAGAATATAACTCTGTAAACTCAATGATAAAAATACACAGAGAGTGGGAGCAGAAAAGGTTCTAGCAAGACTCATGATTTCAAAGCAGTAATTTGTATTGCACCCCCAAATTCCTCGCTTTCATTCAGTGAGGATCTGGAAACTGCCTGGAGTCCTCTAATTCACCAAAGAAAGAGCTGGGGATAAATATGTTAACTGAAGTATGATTTTTCTTGTAGTCAGAAATGCATGAAACATAAAAGCAAGCTATTCGGAAACACAGGAGGGGAGTTTCAAGGAGAGGATGATCGGACATGTCCGATGGAGACGAGGTCAAGAAAAATTCAGACTGAAAGCATTGCTGCATTTGGCAGTAAAAAGGTTATTGTTGAGTTCAAGACAGTCACTTCAGTAGAGTGATGAATACAAGACGCCAGGTTCAAAGAAGATGTATGTAAACAGGAAATAAACACAGCGGGCACAGATACTACCGTAGATCACTAATACGGGGGCATACACCATAAGTGAGCGCCACAGGAGACAGCACAGGGGAATGTTTTCTTGGGGACAGTAGCCCTTCCTGTGGGGCAGAGACTGAGCGTGTGGACTCTTCAGTCACAGGCACCTGGGTTCAGGTTCCAGCTGTGCCACATAGGTAATTGAGCCACAGCAGGCCTCTGTCAAATGGGATCATGACAGCACATACCTCGTAGAAAAAAATACCTAGGATAGAGTAAATCCTCATTGTAGAAACTGGAAAGGAGTCAGAGAAGCCACCATACGCCTTCAGTTCTAAAACTCCTATTTGAACATTTCTGAAATCAGGATACATCACAGTTTGTCAGCATTTTCCCCTCTTAGCAGCACATAAAATAATGACTCATGTAACAATCAATGACATCTTAGATTTAATGGAAAAGCTAGTCCCTAACCCTGAAGCAGTTAGGTAATTGGCCTAGCTTTATGCAAATTGGCTCATAAAGAAATGTTAAAGTGAACATTTTGCTTAAATTCATGAGGGTTTTTTAAAGTCTTCTGGGTCCTGGCCGGGCATGGTGGCTCACGCCTGTAATCCCAGCACTTTGGGAGGCCAAGGCAGATGGATCACCTGAGGTCAGGAGTTCCAGACCAGCCTGGCCAACATAGTGAAACCCCATCTCTATTAAAAATACAAAAAAAAAAAAAAATTGCCAGGATGGTGGTGAGTGCCTGTAATCCCAGCTACTCGGGAGGCTGAGGCAAGAGAATCTCTTGAACCCGGGAGGCAGAGGTAGCAGTGAGCAGAGATCACACACTGCACTCCAGCCTGGGCAACAGAGTGAGACTCCATCTCAAAAAAAAAAAAAAAAAAAAGTCGTCTGCGTCCTTGCTATTCATAGTATGCTCAACAAGCCAGCAACATCAGCATCATCTGGGAGCTCCTTAGAAATGCAGAGTCCCAGGCCCCATCCCATACCTATGGAATAAGAATCCTCATTTTAACAAGGCCTCCAGGCCAGGCGTGGTGGCTCATGCTTGTAATCCCAGCACTTTGGGAGGCTAAAGTATGGGGATTTCTTGGGCTAGGAGTTTGAGATCAGCCTAGGCAACATAGCGAGAGATCCTATCTCTACTAAAAAAATTTTTTTAATTTTCTGGCATGGTGGTGGTGTGTACCTGTAGTCCCAGCTACTGGGGAGGCTGAGGTGGGAGGATTGCTTGAGCCCAGGGGTTTGAGGCTCTAGTGAGTTATGATCATGCCACTGCACTTTAACCTGGGTGACAGAACAAGACCCCATCTCCACAAAAAAATAAAATTAATAAAATTAAAAGGCCCTACGTTATTTTTGTGTCAAGTTTCAGAAGCACTTCTAGCCTTTTTGTTTAGTATTACAGATATTGGTATAATTAGACATTTCGATTTGTTCTCTTAACTACTCACCAAAATTTTGTTATTTCATTAAAAATACAATGGAAAATTGAAGTTGATACCTTGAAATCTCTTACGATTTTTGATGTATTTGGGGAACTGTACATGGAAATTTAAAATCTCTGAAAAATCACAGGTAACAATAACACCAAAGTTGGGGAGATAGAGAAGAGAGTTTTAATTAAAAAAAAAAAAAAGGTTTTTTCTGTGACATTGCTGAATTTGGTTTTCATATGATGTTCCAAATAAACATAACATTTGTACTTTGACTAAATAGAGTCCCAACCAGACTGAACACTTCTTGTGCACAAGGACTGAACATTTGAGGGCTCCAATTAACCTAATTTGACCAACTAGATAAATAACAGGCTACTAAATATTTGGTTGAATATCATATAATTAGAAATATGGAATTGTTATGAAATATGCTGTTTGGTGTTATCTACTGTAGAAAACATAAATCACTAATATGAAATTTTGTGGTACTCTGACTGAGGATAATAGTACAATCATGGCCAGAGGTAGCACAGCTTTGATTATCCTATTATTCTCTATGGTGGATTCAATCAAAAGAGAATGTAAAATTAGGAAGCATAACTCTGAAATGGAATAGTGAATCCTCCACATAAGAACCTAGACTGGCTGCCAGATGCAAATAGCTGGAGTGATGAATGTGAAAAGATTAGCGGTCCAGAAAAACCCCTGGACGCTGTTACTTTATGGTGCAAATAAATTAGGTTTTCTATAATTAATGAAAGTAGAAGGAATTGGATTTGGCCTCTTTAAAAACTTCTTGGCTTTTTTCCAGTGAGAAGTCATATGTGCCTCCTTCAACAGCTCCCAAGAACCTAGGGCCCATCCCCAGCTTCTTGCAGTAGGGGTCCCTTTGCCAGTTGGACAGGACCCAGCCAAGCCCACCAGACTCTCTCTCACCCACAGCCTACCTCTGCTCCATGGAAAACACATACCTTCTCTCCCTCACCCCCAACAAACTCCAGGATGCAGGCCAATTGCTAGGCAGTAACCCCTTTGCTGTCTCCATCAGCCAAGCGGTCTATCTCTGTCCTCTCAGATTCCCTGGGAAGGGTCACATCCCTGTCTCCTATGCCTGGCAGAAGCAGAGGGCACACAGCAAGTGCTCCAAGTAGTGCTGTTAAATCCCTGCCTTAGCTGCTTCCCTCAGAAGCAGATGCCGAGACAGTGACTCAAGGGCAAGTGTATTTAGAAGATGACCTCAGAAAAATGCTGGTGGAGAAGTCAGAAGCCCAGGTATGGCAGGTGCTATGATGCAATGGCCAGGCCCCTCAGGGAGGAAGGCTGGAGTGGCACCAGAGGAGCCCCAGCTGTAGACCCTTTTTGCAGATTATCTTGGCTGAAGAAAACTGTCTCTCCCAAGATCAGGCCCTCTTCCAGGTACAGTCTGCACCCAATGGCTACTCATTGGGGTTGTAAACACCCATCTCTCACCCCAATGTGGGTCATTCTGAAGAGCCATTCCAGCCCTAGAGCTCCCCCAAGGGGTCGGCTGAGGCCTCTATTTGGACTGCATTACAGCCCAATTTTTTCCCTCTGCCCCCTGCTGCCTCTCCTCCCTTCCACAGGTGTTGATCCCAAAAGAAGGCCCCAATAATCATCCTGCATGCTGCTTCCTGGTGAACCCAACCTGTGACTACAGGACAGAGAAGGAAGCTGATACAGAGTATATTATCAAGCAGATTCCACTATGGGTATCTGGAGCTCTATCCCACCAGAAAACTTTGAGAAACAGCATAGAACAAGTGCCTCAGAGTTATTCCATCCAAGGGGTGAAGGGGTAGAGGTATTCACTAGCTGAGGACATAATTCCTTCATACAACTGACTCACCCCATGCACAGGCAGAGCAGGCTGCAGCTGCCACAGAAATCCTCAGGCAAAAAGTGACTGGCTGGGTGGGAGTCGGGCTGGAGTGCATGGAAACAAGAGATGCCAATGGATCTGGGCAGGCCCCTATCGAGTCAGCTTCCAGCCACCTGCTCCAATTAAGGCCTAAGAGGAATCATCCTCCCAAACGAATGATGCCATGGACCCAGAAGGAAGGGAGGACCAGAAATGAGACAGTCTAAGAAATACTTACCACAGTAGAAGAGATTTGGGCTTAGAACACAAAGAGTGGGCCACACAGCAAGCATTTATTGAGTGAATAATACCTGCCAGACACTCTACTTAGCTAGTCTCCCTCATGAACTCTTTTAATCACAATTCTAACTCTATGGGTTATTTCTATTTAACAGACGAGAAACTGAACCTTAAACAGGGAAACCTTCTGCCAGTTAGTCACTTAATCCCAAATCTAACACCAAAACCATATCCAGAAAAAAGGGATTTTTTTAAGTAAATTTTTTTTCTTCAGCTTTTAAGTTCAGGGGTACATGTGCAGGATGTGCAGGTTTGTTACACAGGTAAACATGTGCCATGGTGGTTTGATGCACAGATCAACTCATCACCCAAGTATTAAGCCCAGCATCCATTAGCTGTTCTTCTTGATGCTTTCCCTGCCCACCACCCACACAACAGGCACCAGTGTGTGTTGTTCCCCCTCACTATGTCCATGTGTTCTCATCATTCAGCTCCCATTTATAAGTGAGAATATGTGGTGCTTGGTTTTCTGTTCCTGCGTTAGTTTGCTGAGGATAACAGCTTCCAACTCCATCCATGTCCCTGCAAAGAACATGATGTCATTCCTTTATGTGGTTGCATAGTATTCCATGGTGTATATGTACCACATTTTCTTTATCCAATCTGTTATTGATGGGCATTTGGGTTCATTCCATGTCTTTGCAGTTGTGAACAGTGCTTCAGTGAACATACACGTGCATGTGTCTTTACAATAGAATGATTTATATTCCTTTGGGTATATACCCAGTAAGGAGATTGCTGGGTCAAATGATATTTCTGCTTCTAGATCTTTGAGGAAATTGCCACACTGTCTTCCCATTCCCCACAATGGGTGAACTAATTTACACTCCCACCAACAGTGTATAAGTATTCCTTTTTCTCCACAACCTCACCAGCATCTGTTGTTTCTTGACTTTTTAATAATTGCCATTCTGACTGGCATGAGATGGTTGTGGCAAAACCATATTCTTAATCAGACTACAACTATTTCATCTCTCTAGGAGCAAGAGATAGGTTTCTTCGAAAAGGAACGTTTTTAGTGAGTCTTAGGAGCAAAAGGCACTATCCACAAAGCTAAGCATCATTCACAATTTGGAAGCCGGGTGTTTGTTGTTCAGTTTATTCATTTGTTTTGTTTTTAATCTTCTCGATTACAAAAGTTAGAGTATGCCAGTGTACACTTCAAAACATCCAGTCATCCGGGAATACTTACATATTTGACATTAATTAATGCAATTAGTCTAACAAGCAAAAACTTTGGGAACCGGTCCATTTACAATCCCCAGCCTTTCCCAAGATATTTGTAATCAAAGTTTAACATTTACATTTCTAAAGAAGCACCAAAATGCAACACATGCTAAATGCCAAAGAGAAGGTCACACCAAAAGGCAGATTTTTTAAGGAAAATGGAAGAAAGACAATTGAAAGTTCTAAAACCCACAAGGAGAATATAAAAATATAGGAAGGATCAAAAGTAAAGATTTGATGAAGACAATTTTCTTCAGCAAATGGTTCTATGAAACCCTTCCCTCCACCTGGGGAGAGGGGGTGTTACTGGCTAGCCACCCCCAAGCCTGTTAAAGCATGTTTAACAGGGCCACTCGAAGAGCTGCCTTGTGTCACCTGCTGGTGCCCAGCAGAATAAGAGAGGTCTGACTCCTGCCAGGGAAGTCTAATGAGTTATGTTTCTTTGCCAGTGAAATTTGCACAAAAAATAAATGACTGTTTCTCATGAGCCAGGGGTCATCTGTGGATGAGGGAAACCCCAGATAGCCCCATTGTGGGTCATGGCTGACAAGGCCACAGAGTGATGAAGGAAACTGTGCAGGCAGAAACTGTGCAGACACAGTGGCTTCTTGGGGGCTGTGGAAAGCAGGCTCATGTGCCCTCCTACTAGAGTTGTGTTGGCAGGGTCCAGGGGGCTGAAGACAAAGACAGGCTGAGTCCGGTGACAGGTGCCTTTGAATAACCTACAAGTTAAACACCTGCCACCCAAGAGCTCCACCTGAGATGACAACATTTCCTGAGTCTCTTCCCTCTAATCCTCTCACCACCCAACTTCCAGATCCCATCCAGGAGGGACCAGAAACTTTGCTTATAAAGCTGAGGTTAGGGAGTAATGCAAAGCAGAAGAAAAGTGAAGAGCTGTGTCTCCATTTCCCCTTGCAAGTAGCCAGCATGGAAGGTGGGGAGAGAAAATGTCATATCATCATAAGCATGTATTTCCAGTGGGTCAAATTATTTTATTTTTTTAAGAAGACAAGGTCTTGCTCTGTCACCCAGGCTGCAGTGCAGTGGCACAATCATAGCCCACTGCAGCCTCAAACTCCTGGTTTCAAATGTTCCTCCCCCTCAGCCTCCATAGCATCTAGGACTACAGGAGTACACAATCATGACTGGCTATTTTTTATTTTTAATTTTTTGTAGAGATGGGGTCTATGTGCCCAGGCTGGTTTTGAACTCTTGGCCTCAAGAGTGAACTCTAGTGCCTCAGCCTCCCACAGCACTAGGATTACAGGGGTGAACCACCACCGCACCTGACCTATTTTTACATTTTAAATTGTCAGAGTTGTTATTTATTCCCTACCACTAAGCACTCTAACTGCTGAATTGAGATTGTTTGCAACTTAAAGCAACTGTGACATTGTGATTTCCTCAGACTAACCAAAGAGTCATGGGTCGGCCAGAGTTTTCATGCAGTGGCAGGCAAAGATGACTCCTACTCAATAAATGTCATGAGGATATGGGACAACAAGGGTGTGTCCCAATCACAGGCCACCTCCCATGGGTTAGGCTCAACTTACCAGCTCCATTCCAGCCTACAACATTCTCATTGGCAGTCTCCCAGCTTCTAAGAACTATAGGGAAAAACTGCTACTAAAATATTTATGAAGGGTAGCTGGTTTTCACTTCCAAATCTTTCTTGTTGACTTTAAAAAGAAATGTAAGCCGCTATATGTCTAAATTGATGGTGCTCTCAACCACCTACCTTCAAGACCTAAAAAAATGAACACAAGAGGAAGTGACAGAAGACCAAATCAAGTTACAGGCTGAGAATGGCACACCAAGTAAAGGAATATGTACCTCTCCCCCGGCCAAGGTCCCCCGGCTTTAGGAGATGTGTCAGACTCTGCCAAAACCCTAGGGAAAAACCTTTGTTCTTCCTCCTGACATCGGATTGAGAAAAGCTCCAAATGTTCTTTCTGGTGTAAACCATCGAGGTGAACATCTTCCCAGAACTGGGTTTTAGTGAAAGAAAGAAAGAAAGAGAGAGAGAGAGAGAGAGGAGGGAAGGAAGGAGGGAAGGAAGGGAGGGAGGGAGGGAGGAAGGAAGGAAGGAAGGAATGAAGGAAGGAAGGAAGGAAGGAAGGAAGGAAGGAAGGAAGGAAGGAAGGAAGGAAGGAAGGAAAAAGGAAAAGAAAGAAAGAAAGAAAGAAAGAAAGAAAGAAAGAAAGAAAGAAAAGAAAAGAAAAGAAAAGAAAAGAAAAGAAAAGAAAAAAGAAAAGAAAAGAAAAGAAAAGAAAAGAAAAGGAAAGAGAAAGAGAGAGAGAAAGGAAGGAAGGAAGGAAGGAAGTCAGGGAAGCATTTACACAGGGCCACAAAACCAGAGGAAAAACAGAAAGGAGGAAAACACAAGAGTCGAGAGAGCAGAAGTAAATAGAGTCTCAGCTTACTTTCAGGGTTTTAAGTGGAAGGAGAGGAAAATAAGATCGATGTAAAAAAGATTTTAAAAAAGAAACGGACTGTAAATTCTAAAATATAAGTAAACTACTATGATGCTCTGAAGATTCTGAATGCTTATTGTTTCTTCCTGAAATCCTAATTAACTGATAAATCACAGTTCAGAGATTATCAGCTGTTCTTTATCTGTTAAAAGTGATCCATGGGGAAGTGTCAGGTCATGGCTATGAACAGTGTCCAAACAAGTGACATTTCAGAGGCCAATCAACTTGGGCAGGGGGGTGGGGGACATGCTCCCAATTCCACTACAGAAAAATCGCTAAGCTTATGAACCCAATAATTGTTCTGCAAATCATGGAGTGGTTCTTTGTTATAGTGATGGGTAAAACCTCACTATCTACACCTAGATCTGGGACATCTGGCTACCCTAACTAACCTTGTCTACTAGGCAGAGCGTAAATCACAGGCCAGGGAGCTATGAGCAGTGAAAGGCACAAAGTTATGAAAATTTATGGCCTTCCAAACACAAGCAAGGGACTACTTCTATGTATACTGTTTTATTTTTAGATCATCTCCCAGCCACTTCTCCATTATGGTTTGAATGTAGGGAACAGCAAGTTTGACAGATTTGGTTACTGATAGCTAAAGCTCGTCTTTAAAACAGCATTCAAAAAAGGGGACAAAAGCCTCGCTTCTGCTAATAACAAATATCATTTATCAAAGCAATGGTTTATTATTAAAATCATTCTAGGAATTGTTCCTTGACCCAGCTGATTGGCCTATACATAAAAAGACCCAGAAGCAGATGGTTAGAGGAAATAGTAATAGGTAATATTATTTTAAACTGTCAAAAATAATAAATTATCAAAAGAAAACACAGATTATGAATATTGAATGGGAAAGCAAATTGCAAAACTGAATAGTGTGATTACCATATTTTATTTTTTATTTTTTCTTCCTTTGAGACGGAGTCTCACTTTGTTGCCCAGGCTGGAGTGCGGTGGCGCAATCTCGGGTCACTACCACCTCCTCCCAGGTTCAAGCGATTTTTGTGCCTCAGCCTCCCGAGTAGCTGGGATTACAGGCACCCCCCACCATGCCCAGCTAATTTTTGTATTTTTAGTAGAGATAGGGTTTCACTCTATCACCCATGTTGGCCAGGCTGGTTTCCAACTCCTCACCTCAGGTGATCCACCTGCCTTGGCCTCCCTAAGTGCTGGGATTACAGGTGTGAGCCACTGCACCAGCCAGATTGCCCTTTTTAATGAGATTTTATATATATATATATATATATATATATATATGTATACACATATGCATGAGAGAAAGAGACTGATAATTGCCTGGAACACTTAATAAAGGTCACCTCTACTGTGTATACTCCTGAATGCTTGGGTTTTATGCCTTTTTCTTAATATAAGCATTTATTTTTTAATTTTTTTAACTAATGAAAATACTTTTTAAAATATGCTTCCTGAGGCTTGCTAGCATGCAAGCTTTGACAGTTTTCTCCCCAGCCATGATAAGGGGACATACACATAGTTTATGAAGAAAATTAGACAATTTATTTAAAGCACCTAACTCCACGTGTAGAATAGCAGATGTTGTATCATCAGAGGCTACTAATTTTATTGGCTTACATTTTCTAAAACAAAGGATTCAAATTGAAATAATATTGCAGACTGTCACTTACTTTCGTGTTTATATGAAATCCTTTACAAATAAAAATAAGGATCTTGGCTGGGTATAGGGGCTCACACTGTAATCCCAGAACTTTGGGAGGCAAAGGCAGGAGGATCGCTTGGGCCCAGAAGTTTGAGACCAGGCTGGACAACATAGGGAGACCCAGTTTCTACAAAAAATAAAAATAAAATATTAGTTGAGTGTTGTGGCGCACACCTGTAGTCCCAGCTACTAGGGAGACTGAGGCGATGATTGCCGGAGCCCAGGAGTTTGAGGCTGCAGTGAGCTGTGGTCACACCACTGCACTCTGTCCTGGGCAACAGAAGGAGACCCTGTCTCAAAAAAATAAAAAATAATGAGGATCTTGAGAAAAACGTGTTTAGTAAAACGATCTATATAATGAATCTCATTAATAATAATGGCGTGTTACAACATTCTACTCCTTTTGATATTTGACTTTTTACAAGATCATTGTACAAAGTAAAATTTTAGAAACACTATTTCCTAAATCATAATCCCAACTCCAAGTTCTCCTTCCCCTTACCTCTTTCAAGAGCTAAAAAGAAAAAAGAAAAAAAAAAAAAAAAAAAAAACACCTCTTCTTCAGTCACGCAACCCTCTCAACCTACCTTCCTATAGCTCTTCCCTATCATTGCCAACTTTCTTAAGCAAATTAAATAATCTCTACTTTCTTATGCCAATTCACTCCTGAACTCACCACAGTAAGACTTCAAACACCCCATCCCCAACACTCCCGCATTACCTAACAAAGTCCCTGGTGACCTCCATCATCAAATCCAATGTACGCCCTCGACCTTGCTAGGATTTTGGACCTCTCTGCTGTGTATGACACCACCAGCCATCTCACTCTCCTGGCAACTCTTATTTCTTGACTCCCCTATGGCAGCTTTCTCCTTTCGTCTTCCTCCTTGCTGCCTGTCAGTTTCATTTGTTGACTCAACACGCCTGCCTCTGAGTGCTCTCAGATGTTGACTCTCTCGGTCCTGTCATTCCAGATGATGATGTCAGTAATCCAACAGATCACTTTGCTGTTTTATTTAACACTCCCAACAACCTGCTCCTGCTTCTTTTTGACAGAATAAATACTCCAGCCCCTTGGCTCCAATTGGGACATCTCTGAAGCGGGACCTACACTGTCTCCAGAGCACCCCTTGGGCTTGAGGCAAAGTCGGCCTCCGTGGAACTTTGCTTAACATTGCATTCCTTGCTTGACTTCCTTCCTTTTCCTGGCCCATTTTCTTCTTCCCTACTTGTCTTGCTAATTAAGTCACTTTTGCATGAATACTCATCTCTAGGACTGCCCCTGAGGAACCCAATCTAAAGCAGATATTGGAAATCTCCTCTCATATGGCTCACTTTCTCCGGGTGATTATATTCATGCTCACCACTTCATCTCCTCCCGGTATGCTGCCGTCTTCTAAGTAGTCATATTAAGCCCTATCCTCTTTCCTGAGCTTAGACCTATATACTCAGCTGTGTAATGGGAGACCTCAAACCTGATGGCCTCCAGACAGCTTAAACCCAGCACACATTTGAAATTGAGCTCATCACCCAGCATGAGTTGCCTCTTTTTGTATCCTCCTCTTATGACAAAGTCACACAAACATCCTCCCACCAGGACCAGCCAGGAACCTAGGACTGACCTCAAATCTCTTTCTCCCCCATCCCCCACATCTAACTGGGATCAAGTCCTATGAGTTCTAATTCTTTAATACCTGTCCTATTAGTCCCCTTATCTCTGTCTCGACTGCCATTGCCTTGGTCAGGTCCCATGAGCTGTTTCCTAGTCCCCCGCAATGGAGAGACAGCACAGTGCTTTCCTGTTTATTACAGTGAGGAACAGCTCAGGCTCTCAAGCCACATTGGAGGGTTCAAATCCTGCCTCCCTCACATACTACCTGCGGAGTGTTAGGCAAGTCACTTATCCTTTATGTGCCTCAATTTTCTTGTCTGTAAATAATGACATAATTGGCCGGGTGCAGTGGCTCACGCTTGTAATCCCAGCAATTTGGGAGGCCGAGGGGGGCGGATCACGAGGTCAGGAGATCGAGACCATCCTGGCTAACTTGGTGAAACCCCGTCTCTACTAAAAATACAAAAAGTTAACCAGGTATGGTGGCGAGTGCCTGTAGTCCTAGTTACTTGGGAGGCTGAGGCAGGAGAATGGCGTGAACCCGGGAGGCAGAGCTTGCAGTGAGCTGAGATCAAGTCACTGCACTCTAGCATGGGTGACAGAGCGAGACTCCGTCTCAAAAAAAAAAAAAAAAAAAAAGGAATGACATAATTATCTATCTCCATAGAGCTTTTGTTTGGTTTAAAATGTAAATTAATAAAGGTAAAGTGCTTAGAAGAAAGTCTGGTACTAAAAATAGTCACAAAGACCAATGGAACAGAATAGACAGCCCAGAGATAAGGCTGCACACCTACAACCATGTGATCTTTGACAAAGCTGACAAAAACAAGCAATGGGGAAAGAATTCCCTATTCAATAAATGGTGCTGGGATAACTGGCTAGCCATGTGCCAATTAAAACTGGACCCCTTCCTTACACCATACACAAAAATCAACTCAAGATGCATTAAAGACTTAAATGTAAAATCTAAAACTACAAAAACCCTCAAGGTAACCTAGGAAATACCATTCTGGACATAAGAACTGGCGAAGAGTTCATGATGAAGATGCCAAAAGCAATCACAACAAAAGCAAAAATTGACAAACGTAATCTAATTAAATTAAAGAGCTTCTGCACAGCAAAATAAATTATCAAGAGAAAAAATAGACAACCTACAGAATGGGTGAAAATATTTGCAAACTATGCATATGGCAAAGGCCTAAGACTCTACAAGGAGGGCCAGGTGCGGTGACTCACACCTGTAATCCCAGCATTTCAGGAGGCTGAGGCAGGTGGATCACTTGAGAACAGGAGTTCAAGACCAGCCTGGCCAACATGGTGAAATTCCATCTGTACTAAAAAAAATACAAAAATTAGCCGGGTATGGTGGTCTGTCTGTGATCCCAGCTACTTGGGAGGCTGAGGCACAAGAATCACTTGAACCGAGGAGGCAGAGGATGCAGTGAGCCAAGATCACACCACTGCACTCCAGCCTAGGTGACAGAATGAGACCCTGTCTCAAAAGAGACTCTAGAAGGAACTTAAACAAATTTATAAGAGAAAACAAACAGCCCCTTTAAAAAGTGAGCAAAGGAAATGAACAGATACTTTTCAAAAAACGACATATATGCGGTCAACAATCATATGAAAACAATGCTCAGTATCACTGATCATTAGAGAAATGCAACTCAAACCACTACGAGTTACCATCTCACACTCGTCAGAATGGCTATTATTAAAAAGCCAAAAAATAAGACATGTTGGCGAGGTTATGGAGAAAAGGTAACATTCATACGCTGTTGGTGGGAGTTTAAATTAGTTCAACCACTGTGGAAAGCAGCGTAGGGATTCCTCCAAGAGCTAAAAACAGAACTACGATTTGGCCCAGCAATCCCATTACTGGGTATATGCCCAGAGGAATAGAAATTATTCTACCATAAAGACACACGCATGCATATGTTCATTGCAGCACCATTCACAATAGCAAAGTCATGGTACCAACCTTAATGCCCATCAATGGCAGATAGGATAAAGAAAGGGTCATACATATACACCATGGAACACTCTGCAGTCATACAAAAGAACAAGATCATGTCCTTTGCGGAACACAGTTGGAACGGAGGCCATTATCCTTAGCAAACTAACTCAGGAATAAAAAACAAATACCACATGTTCTCACTTATAAGTGGGAGCTAAATGTTGATAACACATGGATACAAAGAGGTGAACAGCAGATACTGGGGCCTACTTGAGGGTAGAGGGCGGCAGGAGGGAAAGGATCAGAAATAATAACTATTAGGTACTAGGCTTAATACCTGGGTGATGATATAATCTTTACAATAAACTCCAGTGACACAAGTTTACCTAAATAACAAACTGGCACATGTACCGCTGAACTGGAAATAAAAGTTTTTAAAAGAAGAAGAATCACTGGTACTTCATGTTAAAAATATGAATATTTCTATTATTGTTGTTTTACTGTCTTCTAGTTTATGGCAGCAGCTAATATTTTGGGGATGAGGGTCTGAGGGCATTACATGCCAATTCAGGAGTGGCCAAAGATCTGGGCTGCCTGAGGCACAAAAGCAGGACCTCAGTGACTCCAACACATAGAGATCAGCCATAGCACCAGTTTAATTCTTCAGGAAGACCAGAAGGGTCTCAGGAACCATATGAAATTGCCATTTCGTATGTGAAAAACAGCCGAATTACTGCAATTTCACCTGGTTCAATCTGATACTTTAATATAATACATAGAAATGAGATGTATTTACACAAGAAAAATACTATCTTTAAACCTATTTCGTTAAGGAACTTTAAAAAGTGGCCTTTCTTTATTAAATAATGTTAAGATTTTTCCAAGCCATGTTCCTGTAGCTATCTGTCATATTCCATCTTTGTCAAGATCAAGACACTCAGTCATCAGCCTCATCAGACTCATCAGGCAAACTTGGGTCTAAGCTTCTGCCTCTCCAGTCTACACTAAACAGGTTTCCTTGGGTCTCTGCCATGATACTTGTAACCACCAACTGCTTAATTTTTGCCCCTACATTGCAGAGTTTCTAGCTTCTAAATCTAACTTGAGCATTAAAATTTTAAAGGAGATACTTCTCCCTGCAGATGTTCTTTTCCAAAGCTGATGACAGTGTCCATTTTCACCCACACAGCCATATCAGCAGGTTTTCTGGTCTATTTTGATGATGTATGGCAATAACAGTGGCAACAGTTTGTGCAGAAACATCTCCATCTCACAAAAAACAGGAGACTGATTAAAAAAAAAAAAAAAAAAAAAGAGAGAGAGAGAGCTTCTAGCTGGATGCAGAAGATGCAGGGTGTTCAAACAACCAGATGTTCCAATTTAGCAAAGACAACTTGGTTTTCATTATCATGTCTTGTGAGCTCCCACTCCAAGTGAGGGAGAGAATCCAAAAGTTCAAACTCAGTTCGTGGCTTCTGGATGACTGTCAGGCAAGGGGAACATTTTTAAACGATTTCCCTGTGTGGCATCATTCTTATTTCTAATCCAGAACACCAGGCACTTTTGGCAGATTCAGTAACAATTGGCATTTTAGGAAACTGAAAGAGTAAGTCAAACGAGAGTAATAGGTCTAAGGACTACACAGACACATTAAGAGGTAGCACAAGGCTCTTAGTTTGGGAACTGTTAAATAAGGAGTTGGGGTGAGGAATATTTCCTCTCCTATCTTAAGGCACTGATGAGTTGGACTGAAAAGACAGCCAGGGTAGAAGGAGTAACATGAATATTTAGTGGCCCAACTCCAGTGTCCACGCTAACAACAAGGAGATTGGGTGGCAGCAATCCCAAAAAGTTGGGCCTGGTCAGCTCACGTCATCAGAAAAGACGGCAGCAGTAGAATCCTTGTTGTCCCACCATGACACCAGGGCAATAGGCATCACGGAGGGCATGTGAGCCACCCTGTGAGCCAAAGGAAAAGAGGTAGGCAATCCAGAGGCCAGCTATTCCACGGGGATTACAGAATAAAGACTATTTGTATTTGTTGTTTTAAATTTTATTTTTGGTGTTGGTTTTTGTTTTTTGTTTTTTAAGAGACAGAGTCTTGGCCGGGCGCGGTGGCTCACACCTGTAATCCCAGCAGTTTGGGAGGCCGAGGCGGGCGGATCACGAGGTCAGGAGATCAAGACCATCCTGGCTAGTACAATGAAACCCTATGTCTACAAAAAATTAGCTGGTTGTGGTGGCGGGTGCCTGTAGTCCTAGCTACTCGGGAGGCCAAAGCAGAAGAATGGCATGATCCCGGGAGGCAGAGCTTGCAGTGAGCTGAGATTGCACCACTGCACTCCAGCCTGGACGACAGAGTGAGACTCTGTCTCAAAAAAAAAAAACAAAAAGAGACAGAGTATTGTCTATCACCCAGGTTGGAGTACAGTGGTGCAATCACAGCCCACTGTAACTTTGAACTCCTAGGCTCAAGTGATCCTCCTGCCTCAGCCTCCCAAGTATCTGGGACTACAGGCTCATACCACTACACCTCACTAATTTTTTTAAATTTTTGTAGAAACAGGGTCTCACTATGTTGCCTAGGCTCATCTCAAACCCCTGGACTCAAGCAATCGTTCCCTTTCTGCCTCCCAAAGGGATGGGATTACAGCGTAAGCCCATTGTACCTGGCTCTTAAGACGATTTTTATCCCTGTTTTTTGTTTTACTAACTTCTTCCCCTTCTGATCAAAGGGGCTCCTGACCTCTATGGTCCCAAAGTGTGTGCCACAACAATCACTGATGTGCCACAAATAAGGTACATGGATGCTAGTGTATTGATCCTTTCAACCCTCAGGCCAGTCACCTCTGGCTAGAGTAAACAGCTCTCTTGGTTTGCCTGGGACCTTCAGTTTTAAAATCAGAAATGTCCCAGGCAAACCAGGACTGGTGTGTCACCCTATCTACCTCTGGTCATGAGCAAGGCACTAGTGACCTCGGTATCATATTGTGCCAAACAAATACTATCTACATGTGCCAGGACAAGGAAAACATTGGAGAGGCCTTAATGTAGTTTATAAGAGGACATGCAGCATATTAACTTTAAGGTAAAAAAGCAAAAACTAGACACAAATCAGGATCACTTAAAACCCAGAGCCTCTCATTCTGCAAGTAAAACCACTCCCGGGGCTGCCCTGAAGAGTATGGCAGCTTGTATGTTCCAATTCCATGCACACTGTAATGTCACTTTTAGGGCAGCAGAGAAGCCAGAACCAACAGAGTTCCTCCCAGGATGAGCATCAAGCACTGAGGAAAGAGTTCTCCCTGGTAAAGTACATGAACAACCTCACAAAACAGGATCTTCACCCCATCCTTTACATCCTCTCTCCACCCCCTACACTGAATTGTAAGCACCACCAAAGCAGGTGATAAATGGCTTCAAGGCTGTGGCCACCAGACCCACTCACCTACTTTCTCATGGTATCTGGCATATTTTGAGCACCCAACAACGTGCCTGCAAACCCCAGCCCAAGAAGATAACTTCAGCGAACACTGTACAAGCCTGAATGTTAAAATTATCTTCATTCTCACCCAAGTGGTTGACCCTTCCCATCAACACAGCAAAAGGAGTAAGACGGCATGGTATCAAGTTAATAAACTCAGCACTAGGTTTTGAAGATCCCACACTCCCTTTACCTATCGGTGGAGCTGGTTCCTATCAGAAAAATATAACAGAAATAACCCAATCAGTTGCCTGGTAATAAATAGAGCTATAAAAAATATTTTATGCCAATATACAGTTACTCGTAATGATCTACCTTGAGGATATTGAGAGAAATCAGATACCATACCACCAACCCCCGGCAGTTCAAAAATGCTTTCTATCTGAATTACTAGAATTCCCTATTATTATTACTGGTTTGCAATCAGGGGCAATTTTGTTCCCCAGGGGACATCTTGGCAATGTCTGAAGGCATTTTTCGTTATCAGTCTAAGAGTAGGGGATGCTACTGGCATCCAGTCAGTAGACACCAGAGACGATGCTAAACATACTACAATGCACAAGACACCTCCACAACAAAAAATTAACCAGCCCAAAACATCAATAGCATTGAGACTGAGAACACCTGTCTTATTATTAATCTCAAGCCTTGATAGCCTCTGTCTTCTGCAGTCTTTATTTATTAATGTCACAAAATGGAGAGGTTTTTGCTCACCAGAATGTCTCTTGGGGAGAGTACAGTATGTGTTGGAAGAAAATGCTTTGATCATCTGGGATGAAAGTAAGACCTCAAACAGGAGGTTTAAATCATCAAAACATACTGGCTAAATCTCTTACTAAGAAGCATGGGGTTGTTCTCACTCATAAGTGGGAGTTGAACAATGAGAACACATGGACACAGGGATGGGAACATCACACACTGGGGCCTATTGGGGTGTGGGGGGCTAGAGGAGGGATAACATTAGGGGAAATACCTAATGTAGATGATGGGTTGATGGGTGCAGCGAACCACCATGGCACATGTATACCTATGTAACAAACCTGCACATTCTGCACATGTAGCCCAGAATTTAAAGCATAATAAAAATAAAAATAAAAATAAAAGAAGAAGCAGCATGGGGTCTGTTTACTGGAGAAACTTTGTTTTACTGGACATTGGAATTAGCTGTGGAAGAAAACAAGCCCAATGCTGCTCAGAAAAGGAAAATGAGAAATAAACCTACAAGGGCAAAGCGACTGAGAAAGGGCTTTGGAGGAGAGCACATCTGTCTAACGGGGATCTTTTAAAAATTGTTTGTTATGGGGTATACGTATAAATCCCCTCTTCCATCTTTCTCACTTTTTCTATCTCAGTCACTGATTATTTCATACAATCAGAAAGATTTTTGTTGTTTATTTCTGCTGACCCAAAAGAGACTCTGACTTTGGCATCTACGTTGGCCCAGAGTCTGATCATGGAAATGTTGAACCTGGGCTACAATGAACATCTGAGCACAGTTAATTTCTTCAGCATTCACAAAGGTCTCCCTAAATCCTGAACCTCTCCTGCCATTTCGGAAGGGAATCTGTTGGGCCAGGAATTATCTGAACTGTGAAAACACTCAGAGATTTCTTTTTTTTTTTTGGAGACGGAGTCTTGCTCTGTCACCCAGGCTGGAGTGCAGTGTCCGGATCTCAGCTCACTGCAAGCTCCGCCTCCTGGGTTTACGCCATTCTCCTGCCTCAGCCTCCCGAGTAGCTGGGACTACAGGCACCCGCCACCTCGCCCAGCTAGTTTTTTGTATTTTTTAGTAGAGACGGGGTTTCACCATGTTAGCCAGGATGGTCTCGATCTCCTGACCTCGTGATCCGCCCGTCTCGGCCTCCCAAAGTGCTGGCATTACAGGCTTGAGCCACCACGCCCGGCAGAGATTTCTTACAAAGCAAAGACTTGCTCCTACATTACATTTCTACAACTGTCTCAAACACAAGGCCAACGAAAAATGATACTCCGAGTTGTAATAAATAATGTATGTTTTCATTTATAAGCAAAATAAAAAGTAAAGGCAGCACAAGGTGATACTCTGAATGGAATAATGTTGCAGTTACAGCATAGCAAAGCTGAATAAAATGTAAATGTTGGATGGGTACATCACTCAAGACAGTCGGCAGAGCATAAAACAGTGTTCAATTTAGCCTCTAACACAACAGGGCTATGGAAGAGGCAACCAGATCTCAATGCAAGGAGGCTGGAGCTCCATCTGAAGTCCCTGGTGCCTGTCTACCTTCCTGGGATCAACACTGCCAGTCATTCCAAGGGTTGCCCTGAAGGACACTGTGGTCTGAAAAGAAGCAGGAATGGAATCTAAAAGAAGCCAAGCAGATTAGATAGATTTTTACATTTTGATACAATTTCACACAATAGCATTTGTAAAAAGTGAGTGGATTCAGCTAAAGTAAATGAGGGGTAGTACTCAACTACTTACAAAGCATTTCCAAAGCAACCTTTGGAGACAGACATTATCTGGCAGTTCTCACTGGTCTCTCAGCAAAATCAGTAAGATGGGTAGGAGGTTGGAGAGTAGAAGGCAGTGGTGGCAGCTCCTGGTATCAGATGTCAATGAGGCAGAAAAAATAGCTGCAGTCTGAGCCTTCCGGAATGCCAACACCAACCCCACCAAGCGGGTAGACCTGTGAAAGGAGAAACCTTCCTACGATACAAGGATTGACTTGCAGGGAACTGCATGAGAAGAGGGGATAGGTGAGACCCATAGAAAGAGACTATTGAATTCTCCTTGGAAGCTGGGATTCATACAACTCAACCACTGACATCTCCCAGCAGATTCGGGGAGAGGTGAAAGACTCTTCGATATGTAATTGACTCCCCAAGCCAACTGAGCTCTCAGAGCCATTTCTTCAAACTCAGAGAGGAACTGGAGAAAATATCCTAACTAAATACATAAATAAAAACCCTGAGGCCTGAGGGACACCCAGTTGTCAATTCCTAGCTGTCAGGCCTAATAAGTATAAGACAAGTACACGTGTTCTATAGTTCCTAACCCGAGACATCTATTGGTCTGGCTAGCTCTACCTTCTGAACTTGAGACATATGAGAGACCTTACCCATGGAAGTTTAGAACATTCTCTGGGGAACAAGTAATGCTTAGTCTCGACAGCAGGCTGCCTCTGTGTTGGGGGGAGAATGGCAGGAAGCCATTTCCTCACCTCAGCCAAGTCTGCATCCTTACAGGAAATCTGAGAGGTATGTATTCAGGAACCTAACTTCAACCCCAAGGGAGATCCCAGAGAAACCTGACATGTAAGTGAGGGTTTTAAAATATATATATGTATAGTGACCTGTCTCAGTGCTAATCATTCCATTTCAAGCATGAATGCTCCAGTCCTACAGCTCTTTGTTCATATCAAATAGGACAAGCAAGGTTTGTTGATTATTTAAACTTAAAAGCTCCCAAGAGAGAAATTTAAAAGGACCTCTGATGCTGGCTGACTCTGAACAAAATCTGATCGGGGTCATGTCAGGAGATTTGGGTGCTACTTCTATGTCTGCCTCCAACTCTATGTGACTACCAGTCCTGGACTTCCTCACCTGTGAAATGAGGCTGAATGGTAAATATTGTACTTCATCTCTTATGCATACTCTGGTTGACTGGTAGTGGCTTCCTGGATGGTTGCTTGTGACTATTCTGAGGCCAAGACTGGGTTGAAAGGGAAAGAGAACTGTGATGGACTACAGACATCTGCAGTGTACCCAGGACTAGGAAGTATTAACACATAATTGACCGTATCTGGAACTTCCCTTCTGGTGCTCCAGATTTATAAGGCTCTCATTTATGTGCTTTAGCATTACTGAATTACGTCAACTTCTTGCTTCTGGCTTCCACTGTTTTTTTTTTGTTTGTTTGTTTATTTGTCTGGTTTTTTTTTGGGGGGGGGTGGGGGGGTTGCGACACAGTCTCGCTCTGTTGCCTAGGCTGGAGTGCAGTTGTGCAATGTTGGCTCACTGCAACCTCAGCCTCCCAAGGAGCTGGGATTACAGGCACACCGGCTAATTTTTGTATTTTTATATTTTAGACAAAGTTTTGCTATGTTGGCCAGGCTGGTCTCAAACTCCTGACCTCAAGTGATCTGCCTGCCTTGGCCTCCCAAAGTGCTGGGATTACAGGTGTGAGCCACCACGCCTGGCCAGGCTTCCATTGCTTCTGATGATACATAAGCTGTTAATCTTACTGATGTTCCATTGTATATGATAAATCATTTTTCTCTCAGTGTTTTCATAATTTTTTCTTCCAACTTTATTAATGGACAAAATTGTATATATTTAAGGTACACAATGTGATTTGATATGCACACACACTGTGAAATGATTACCACAATCAAGCTAATTAATATATTCATCACCTCACACAATTACTATTGTGTATTTGTGTGTATGTGTGTGTGTGTGTGTGTGGTGGGAACAAACTTATCTGCTTTCTTAGCAAATTTCAAGTATTCAATACAGTATTGTTAACTAAAGTCACCATACTGTACATTAGATCCCAGAACTTATTCAGTCATGCAAATGTATGCCCTTTGACCAACATCTCTTCATTTCCTTCACACTCCCCCTCCCCAGCCCCTGGCAATCATCAATCTACATTGATTGACATTTTTAGATTCCACATGTGAGATTATGCAGTGTTTGTCTTTCTCTGTCTGACTTATTTCACATAGCGTAAATCCCCTCAAGTTTCATTCTTGTTGTAGCAAATGGCAGAGTTCTCTCTTTTTTATAGCTGAATATTCACATATACATCACATTTTCTTTATCCATTCATCTATCTACAGACACATAGGCCGTCTCCATAACTTAGTGTGATATTATAAATATGTATATATTATGTATATATGTGTGTGTATAAATATGTATATATTATGTATATATGTGTGTATATAAATATGTATATATTATAAATATGTACATATTATAAATATGTATAAATATATTATAAAATATTATAAAGATGTATATGTATAGACATGTATGTATATTCGTTTCTATACACAGTTCCTGGCTTATAGCTACCATAGCCCTTGTTATTTCTCCCCAAGGCAGGCCATAGAAACTAAAAATATACACTTATCTTCCATCACCTTTCTGTCCTTGGAGTGGGCCATACAAAAATTATCTGACTCACCTTGTCCGTTTGTAGATACTAAGACTCCCATTTCAGAAAAAGTCTTGCCCCACACCCTGCAAGGAAAAGTGATATACAGAGAGGCCAAGAATCATCTGGAGAGGTCACACTTAGTTTCCTCCTTCAGTCTATTAATACAAGGTCATTCTTTGCTGGCCTTGTGTTTGAGGTGGCGTTTTCATGTTTTCTTGTCCAGTCGCATTTCTACCCAAGGGTCAATAATGCCTATTCAATGAAATCTCCATAAAAGGCCCAAAAGAAAGGGTTTGGAGAGCTTGCAGAGAGCTGAACATGTGGAGGTTCCTGGAGAGTGGCACACTTGGAGCACAGAAGCTCCAAACCCCTTCCCATGCCTTACGCTATGCACTTCTTCATCCGTATCCTTTGCAGTATTCTTTAAAATAAAACAAACAAAAAATCAAGTGTTTTCCTGAGTTATGTGAGCTGCACTAGCAAATTAACTAAACCCAAAGAGGAGATTTTGGGAGATTGTGGGATCTCCAATTTACAGCTGTCAGTCACATGCACAGGTAAAACAAGCTGAAGCTCGAGATTGGCATTGGAAGTGGGGCACAGTCTTGTGGGTCTGAGCCCTCAACCCATAGGATGTAAAAATATCTCCAAGTAAATAGTGTTGGAGCTGAATTAGAGGACACCCAGCTGCTATCCACTGCAGAATTGATTGCATGTTTGCTCGTGGAGAGAAATCTTCACATATTTTGTGGTCACACAAGTTTTCTGTGTTAATAGTTGTTGAGAGAACAGAAAAAAAATACTTTCATTTTTTTCCTCTCAGATTTGGCTATTTGTTGTGAATAATGCTTCCCCGAATATGGGAGTGCAAATATCTCTAACATACTGATTTCATTTTCTTTGAATATATACACAGAAGTGAGATTGCTAGATCATATGGTAGTTCTATTTTTAATTTTTTGAAAACACTCCATAGTGTTTTCCATAATGGTTGTATCAATTTACATTTTCACCAAAAGTACAACAGCTCCCTTTTTTCCTCATCCTCCCTAAAACTTGTTATCTCTTATATCAAGATTCTCTTCAGTCTTTGGCTTTCAGCATTTTTATTTTAATGTGTATGAGTGTGGATATCTTTGACTACATCCTACTTGAAGTTTGTTGAGCTTCTTCAATGTGCAGATTGGTGATTTTCATCAAGTTTGGGGAATTTTTAACCATATTTCTTCAAATTTATTTAAATCTACAGAGTCTACTATTAAGCCTGCAGAAGTTAGCTTTCTACATGCATATGTATATATCATGTATATCTCTTTACATTAAACAGATATAGAAACATAGCTTCTTTTCCTCTTTTAGTACTCTCATTACACATATATGGGTATGATTACTGGTATCCCATATTCCCCTGAGGCTCTCTTCATTTTTTTTTAATTCTTTTTTCTCTCTGTTCTTCAAATCCTATAATCTCTAACAATCTATCTTCAAGTTTACAAATTCTCCTGTCAGCTCAAATCTACCGTTGAGCCCCTCTAGTGAATTTTTCTTTTCAATTACTATACTTTTTAACTCCAAAATTTTCATTTGGTTATTTTTGTAATTTCTATCTTATTATTGATATTCTTTATTTGATGAGATATTATCATATCTTTTTGTATCTCTTTAAATATGGCTTTTTCCTTTAGTTTTTTGGACATATTTATGACAGTTTTGAAATTATTTTTAAATCTGACAGCTGGGTCCTCTCACAAACTGTTGTTGCCTAATTTTTTTTTCTGCCCTATGGAGGTGACACATTTTCCTATTTATCTGCATGTCTTATAGTTTTTTTGTCAAAAATTGGATATTTTTGGTAACATATTGTCACAATTCTAGATACTGATTCCCATCCTTCCCTGTCTGTACTTGTTTTTATATGTTTTGCTTGTTTGTTTAGTAACCTGAGTAGACTATTTTAGTAAGTCTATTTCACTAACGGAGATGAAGTCTTTGGAATGACAATGATTTTAGCAGGGTTCTCCTTGGCTGTTCCTTTACCTAATTTCTGTTAAAATATCTGCCTCATTTCATATCACACTTGGTTGTCAGGATCCACTAATTACCAGCTGATGGCTCTATTGTTTTTGACAATGTCCTTGGACATAAATTGCTCCACAGTCTAAATTAAATTTGGACAGTGATAGTTTTTCAGACCGGTCTTGGAGATTTGTTGTCACCTGAGGAGGACTCTTTATCTGTCTCTCTCCAGTTCTTACTGGTAAACTAGCTGTCCTTGGATTAGCTTGTTACTCTTAATTTAGAGGAGCTACCAGCCTCCTCTCATTTGCTTACCACCAAAATTTCCACTGGTTTTGACAACACCTTGAGCCTGAACTTCCCTGTAGTGTTTTACGTAAAGTCAGGCCCTTAGGGGAAGTTTCAGAGCTCTATTTTTGTATGGACTACCTCTCACTTGCACAAAATCTCTGAGCCACTACCCAAAGTACTGGTGGTTTCCAGTCTCTTGACTTCCCACTCCTGGCGTGGAGCATCTGCCCTATGAGTGAAATGCAGTAAGGGTTATTGGGGCCCCAGTATTCTCATCCTGCCACACCTGGGGTAGATCCTCTGAACTGTGAGTAGCAGATCCTCTGCCCTGTGAGTGGAAGCTGAATGAAGAAGGAGAGCTTCTCACACACAGCCACTGCACCACCAGATTACTAGTGGCTCCCATCACCAGTAATGTAACCTCTTCAAGCCAGGATTTGAAGGAACAAGCAATTCTGAAAGCCTGCCCCTCTTGGTGAAATACTATCTCTTGATCAGGAGCTGAGGGGAGAGGGAGTCTGATCTTCTTGGCCACGTTCACCTGAAGCAGAGCTTCTGTCAAGCTGACCTGCTAGCAGGAAGAAGAATCTGGTTATGATTAAAATGCCACAGAACCTTGCTGTTCTTACCAAGTTTTAGTAGATTTACTTTTAAGTAATTTTTAAATAAATGGTTTTTTTCAGTTGCTGTATGTCCTTAGGACAGTTTTCAGACTTTAAACCATTGTGCTTTTTTTTATAGTTTTCAGAAGTTATGCTTGTTTCATTAAGGAGTGGGTTCATGGGTCTCCTCATGCTGCTATCCCAAAAGTAGCACCTGATAGCTGCCTCCTTATCTTAAAAAGCAAACTTACATTTGCTGTAGTTGCATCTATGCTTAAACTTGTCACCTCTATCTTTCTTAAATGAATATCTGATCAGTTACCTGCTGTAATGCAGTTCAAGTTGACAGATGGGTAAGTACAGATCTATGTTTATTTATCATTCTGTAGAAAGAAATCTATGTTACTGCAGTCTCTTAATCATTGCTGAACTATATTCTGACAGAACAAAAGGAATTCAAAGAAGAACACTGTATTACACACCAACCATCTCACCTTTTGTAAGATTTTGCCACTGCAGGTAACTCCCAGGTTAGGCTTTTGCAAATTATTAACAGGTTTAGCATCAAGACAAATCCCAGTGAGGCAATCGTGGTTTCTTCTACTTTATTTACTCATAAATGTTGATTTTTTTAAAAAATGCAAAAGTAAAGCTATTTTTCTTACTTTCCTCACTGATTTTGACTCTGAACTACCATGAAGCCAAAATGTTCTGTGAATGCATACATATTAACTACTACAAGGACAAAGTTAGACGGCACTAACCATTCCAACAGAAGTATTCAAAAAAATTAAGGACAACAACGAGGCCAAGAATTGTTATAAAACCGTTCTGTGGTAATTTCTATGGTTTTATCAGAGACACACTCAATATGACCATACAAAATATACTTGTACTATTTCTAAAGGACTTCCGAAATAAGTTTAGACCACCACCAAATTTACATTAAAAGTGGTAAGAGGGTCCTGGCTGGCCCGATGGCCAAATAGGAACAGCTCCAGTCTGCAGCTCCCAGTGAGACCAACCCAGAAGGCAGGTGATTTCTACATTTCCAACTGAGTGGCACTTGGAATGCCAAGACAGAACCGTTCACTCCCCTAGAAACGGGGCTGAAGCCAGGGAGCCAAGTGGTCTAGCTCAGTGGATCCCACCCCTACGGAGCCCAGCAAGCCAAGATCCACTGGCTTGAAATTCTCAGTGCCAACGCAGCAGTCTTAAGTCAACCTGGGGCGCTCCAGCTTGGTGAGGAGAGGGGCGTCCACCATTACGGAGGCTTGAGTAGGCTGTTTTCTCCTCACAGTGCAAACAAAGCCAAGGGAAGCTTGGACTGGGCGGAACCACCGCAGCGCAGCAAAGCTGCTGTAGCTAGACTGCCTCTCTAGATTCCTCCTCTCTGGGCAGGGCATCTCTGAAAGAAAGGCAGCAGCCCCAGTCAGGGGCTTATAGACAAAGCTCCCATCTCCCTGGGACAGAGCACCTCGGGGAGGGGACGGCTATGAGCACAGCTTCAGCAGACTTCAGCAGACATTCCTGCGTGCCAGCTCTGAACACAGCAGCAGATTTCCCAGCACAGCGCTCGAACTCTGCTAAGGGACAGACTGCCTCCTCAAGTGGGTCTCTGACCCCCATGCCTCCTGACTGGGAGACAGCTCCCAGCAGGGGTCAACAGACACCTCAAACAGGAGAGCTCCAGCTGGCATCCTGGCAGGTGCCCTTCTGGGACAAAGGTTCCAGAGGAAGGAACAGGCAGCAATCCTTACTGTTCTGCAGCCTATGCTGGTAATACTCAGGCAAACGGGGTCTGGAGTGGACCTCCAGCAAACTCCAGCAGACCTGCAGAAGAGAGTCCTGATTGTTAGAAGGAAAACAAACAGAAAGCAATAACCTCAACAAAAAGGAGGCCCATGCAAAAACCCCAACCAAAGGTCATCGGCAACAAAGATCAAAGGTAGATAAATCCAGGAAGATGAGGAAAAACCAGTGCAATAAGGCAGAAAACTCCAAAAACCAGAACACCTCTTCTCCTCCAAAGGATCACAACTCCTTGCCAGCAAGGGGACAAAACTGGATGGAGAGTGAATCTGATGAATTGACAGAAGTAGGCTTCAGAAGGTGGGTAATAACAAACTCCTCCGAGCTAAAGGAGCATGTTCTAACCCAATGCAAGCAAGATAAGAACCTTGATAAAAGGTTACAGGAACTGCTAAGTAGAATAACTAGTTTAGAGAAGAACATAAATGACCTGATGGAGCTGAAAAACAGAGCACAAGAACTTCGTAAAACATACACAAGTATCAACAGCTGAATCGATCAAGCAGAAGAAAAGGATATCAGAGATTGAAGATCAACTTAATGAAATAAAGTGTGAAGACAAGATTAGAGAAAAAAAATTCAAAGGAACAAACGAAGCTTACAATAAATATGGGACTATGTGAAAAGAACAAAACCTACATTTAATTGACGTACCTGAAAGTGACAGAGAGAATGAAACCAATTTGGAAAACATCCTTTAGGATATTATCCCAGAGAACTTCCCCAACCTAGCAAGATAGACGAATATTCAATTTCAGGAAATACAAACAACACCACAAATATACTCCTCAAGAAGAGCAACCCCAAGACACATAATCATCAGATTCACCAAAGTTGAAATGAAGGAAAAAATGTTAAGGGCAGCCAGAGAGAAAGGTCAGGTTACCCACAAAGGGAAGCCCATAAGACAAACAGCAGATCTCTCTGCAGAAACTCTACAAGCCAGAAGACAGAATGGGCAAATATTCAACATTCTTAAAGAAAAGAATTTAACCCAGAATTTCATAGCCAGCCAAACTAAGTTTCATAAGCAAAGAAGAAATAAAATCCTTTACAGAGAAGCAAATGCTGAGGAATTTTGTCACCACCAGGCCCTCCTTACAAGAGCTCCTGAAGGAAGTGGTAAATAAGGAAAGGAAAAACCAGTACCAGCCACTGCAAAGACATGCCAAATTGTAAAGACCATCAACATTATGAAGAAACTGCATCAACTAATGGGCATAATGACAGGATCAAATTCACACATAACAATATTAACCTTAAATGTAAACAGGCTAAATGCCCCAGTTGAAAGACACAGACTGGCTAACTGGATAAAAGTCAAGACCCATCGGTGTGTTGTATTCAGGAGACCCATCTCACATGCAAAGACACACATAGGCTCAAAATAAAGGGATGGAGGATTTACCAAGCACATGGAAAGCAAAATAGAGCAGGGGTTGCAGTCCTAGTCTCTGATAAAACACACTTTTAGCCAACAAAGATCCAAAAAGACAAAGAAGGGCATTACATAATGGTAAAGGGATCAATACAACAAGAAAACCTAACTATCCTAAATATATATGCACCCAATACAGGAGTACCCAGATTCATAAAGCAAGTTCTCAGAGACCTACTAAGAGACTTAGACTCCCACACAATAATAGTGGGAGACTTTAACACCCCACTGTCAATATTAGACAGATCAAGACAGAAAATTAACAAGAATATTCAGGACTTGAACTCAGCTCTGCACCAAGCAGACCTAATAGACATCTACAGAACTCTCCACCCCAAATCAACAGAATATACATTCTTCTCAGCACCACATCGCATGTATTCTAAAATTGACCACATAATTGGAAGTAAAACACTCCTCACCAATGCAAAAAAAATGGAAATCATAACAGCCTCTCAGACCAGAGTGCCATCAAATTAGAACTCAAAATTAAGAAACTCACTTAAAATCACACAACTACATGGAAACTGAACAACCTGATCCTGAATGACTACTGGGTACATAACAAAGTTAAGGTAGAAATTAATAAGTTCTTTGAAACCAATAAGAACAAAGACACAACATGCTAGAATCTCTGGGACACAGCTAATGCTGTGGGAAATTTATGGCACTAAATACCCACAGGAGAAAGCAGGAAAGATCTAAAATCAACACCCTAACATCACAATTAAAAGAACTAGAGAAGCAAGAGCAAACAAATTAAAAAGCTAGCAGAAGACAAGAAATAACTAAGATCAGAGCAGAACTGAAGGAGTTAGAGGCATGAAAAACCCTACCAAAAAAAAAAAAATCAATGAATCCAGGAGCTGGTTTTTTGAAGATTAACAAAACAGATGAAGTGCTAACTAAACTAATAAAGAAGAAAAAAGAGAAGAATCAAACAGACACAATATAAAATGATAAATGGGATATCACCACCAATCCCACAGAAATACAAACTACCATCAGAGAGTACTATAAACACCTCTATGCAAATAAACTAGAAAATCTAGAAGAAGTGAATAAATTTCTGGACACATACACCCTCCCAAGATGAAACAAGGAAGAAGTCAAATCCCTGAAAAGACCAAATTCTGAAATTTAACAATTTAATAACAAATTCTGAAATCGAGGTAGTAATTAACAGTCTACCAACCAGAAAAAGCCCAGGACTGGACAGATTCACAGCCGAATTCTATCAGAGCTATAAAGAGGAGCTGGTACCATTCCTTCTGAAACTATTCCAAACAATAGAAAAAGAGGGACTCCTCCCTAACTCATTTGATGAGGCCAGCATCACCCTGATACCAAAACCTGGCAGAGACACAACAAAAAAAGAAAATTTTAGACCAATATCCCTGATGAACATCAGCACAAAAGTGCTCAATAAAATACTGGCAAACCAAATCCAGCAGGACACCAAAAAGCTTATCCACCATGATCAAGTTGGCTTCATCCCTGGGATGCAAGGATGGTTCAACATATGCAAATCAATAAACGAAATCCATCACATAAACAGAACCAATGACAAAAACCACATGATTGTCTCCATAGATGTAAAAAAGACCTTTGATAAAATTCAACACCCCTTCATGCTAAAAACTCTCAATAAACTAGGTATTGATGGAATGTATCTCAAAATAATAAGAGCTATTTATGACAAACCCACAGCCAATATCATACTGAATGGACAAAAACTGGAAGCATTCCCTTTGAAAACCAGCACAAGACAAGTATACCTTCTCTCACCACTCCTATTCAACATAGTATTGGAAGTTCTGGCCAGGGCAATCAGATAAGAGAAATCAATAAAGGGTATTCAATTAGGAAAAGAGGAAGTCAAATTGTCCCTGTTTGCAGATGACATGATTGTGTATTTAGAAAACCCCATCATCTCAGCCCAAAATCTCCTTAAGCTGACAAGCAACTTCAGAAAAGTCTCAGGATACAAAATCAATGTGCAAAAATCACAAACATTCCTATACACCAATAATAGGCAAACAGAGAGCCAAATCATGAGTGAACTCCCATTCACAATCGCTGCAAAGAGAATAAAATACCTAGGAATCCAACTTACAAGGGATGTGAAGGACCTCTTCAAGGAGAACTACAAACCACTGCTCAAGGAAATAAGAGAGGACACAAACAAATGGAAAACCATACCATGCTCATGGATGGGAAGAATCAATATTGTGAAAATGACCATACTGCCCAAAGTAATTTATAAATTCAATCATATCCCCATCTAGCTACCATTGACTTTCTTCGCAGAATTAGAAAAAACTAAATTTCATATGGAACCAAAAAAGAGCCCATACAGGCAAGACAATGGAAAGCAAAAAGAACAAAGCTGGAGGCATCATGCTACCTGACCTCAAACTATACTACAAGGCTACAGTAACCAAAACAGCATAGTACTGGTACCAAAACAGATATATAGACCAATGGAACAGAACAGAGGCCCCAGAAATAACGCCACACATCTACTACAACCATCCGATCTTCGACAAACCTGACAAAAACAAGCAATGGGGAAAGGATTCCCTGTTTAATAAATGTTGTTGGGAAAACTGGCTAGCCATATGCAGAAAACAGAAACTAGACCCCTTCCCAACACCTTATACAAAAATTAACTCAAGATGGATTAAAGACTTGAACGTAAGACCTAAAACCATGACAACCCTTGAAGAAAACCTAGGCAATACCATTCAGGACATATCCCTTTGCATGGGCAAAAACATGACTAAAACAACAAAAGCAATGGCAACTAAGGCCAAAATTGACAAATGGGGTCTAATTAAACTAAAGAACTTCTGCACAGCAAAAGAAACTATCAGAATGAACGGGAAACCTACAAAATGGGAGAAAATTTTTGGAATTATCCATCTAACAAAGGGCTAATATCCAGAATCTACAAGGAACTTAAACAAATTTACAAGAAAAAAAACAACCCCATCAAAAAGCGGGCAAAGGACATTAATAGACACTTCTCAAAAGATGACATTTATGAGGCCAACAGACATATGGGGAAAAAAAAAAAACTCACCTTCACTGGTCTTTAGAGAAATGCAAATCACAACCACAATGGGATACCATCTCATGCCAGTTAGAATGGCGATCATTAAAATGTCAGGAAACAGGCCGGGCACAGTGGCTCATGCCTGTAATCCCAGCACTTTAGGAGGCCGAGGTGGGTGGATCATGAGGTCAGGAGTTCTAGACCAGCCTGACCAACACGGTGAAACCTCATCTCTACTAAAAATACAAAAATTAGCCAGGTGTGGTGGTACGTGCCTGTAATCCCAGCTACTCAGGAGGCTGAGACAGGAGAATCACTTGAACCCAGTAGGCAGAGGTTGCAGTAAGCTGAGATTGTGCCACTGCACTCCAACCTGGGTGACAGAGCAAGACCCTGTCTCAAAA
>NW_022163483.1:0-2992 GCF_008728515.1 Papio anubis | reverse complement strand
ACAGACACATGAAAAAATGCTCATCATCAATGGCCATCAGAGAAATGCAAATCAAAACCACAATGAGATACCATCTCACACCAGTTAGAATGGCAATCATTAAAAAGTCAGGAAACAACAGGTGCTGGAGAGGATGTGGAGAAATAGGAACACTTTTACACTGTTGGTGGGATTGTAAACTAGTTCAACCATTATGGAAACAGTATGGCGATTCCTCAAGGATCTAGAACTAGAAGTACCATATGACCCAGCCATCCCATTACTGGGTATAAACACTAAGGATTATAAATCATGCTGCTATAAAGACACGTGCACACATATGTTTATTGTGGCACTATTCACAGTAGCAAAGACTTGGAATCAACCAAAATGTCCATCAGTGACAGACTGGATTAAGAAAATGTGGCACATATACACCATGGAATACTATGCAGCCATAAGAAAGGATGAGTTTGTGTCCTTTGTAGGGACATGGATGCAGCTGGAAACCATCATTCTTAGCAAACTATCGCAAGAACAGAAAACTAAAATGACAAAGCTCACCTGTAGGTGGGAAGGAACTGAACAGTCGAGATCACTCTGGACTGTGGGAAGGGGAACATCACATGGGCCCCCATGGGAGGTGGAGGGGGAGGAACAGGCATTGGGAGTTATACCTGATGTAAATACAGAGTTGATGGGTGCTGATGAGCTGATCGGTGGCAGCACACCAACATGGCATATACAAGTATACATATTATGTAAACCCACATTATGCACATGCACCAGAACTTAAAGCAAAGTATAATAATAATACACACAAATTTAAAAAGAAAAGAAGTAAACAGCAAAGATAGGGTCAGGCAGCCTGGTATCACGGCAAATATGCCAGACATCCACCTTCTAGTGGTCCATTGCAGCTTAAAGAAGCCTCTCATGAGAGTAACCACATCTGCTTGAAAATAGAACTGCAGATGTTGAGTTTGAAAACAGAGTTGCAGATGCTTATGATTATAAAGAAGTACATGGGGACATCCCTTTCCTAAAGAACAAATGGAGCCATACATATCAACTAGATGATGTGACAATAGAAGTTTAATTAGAGGAAAAGAAGATCTTCTGAGAGTGTTATCTAAAACTATTTATTTGTGAATCCAAAAACTTCAGTGTTTATATGCTCAAGAATACCTACTGTAGAACTTTGCAATTTATATTATTGTTATATATGTGTGTTTTAAACCAAAAACTGGGGAAGCTCACCACATGTGATACGGTTATATATAGAAATAATGACTGAGTCTGAGAAAGGGATACAAAAGTGAAAGCTTAAGAGAAGAATTCATTGAAGATATTCTACATTTTGCTTTATTTTTCATGCTTGAATGGAAATCAAACCAAGAAGTACAGAGCATGGCATAATCAGGGGACCAAATCAATTCGCTGGAGATAGTGTGTGTGGTGGGGAACCATATTGCACAAACAATGTTTAGCCCTCAAGCTTGCCTTCAAACAATAATTCGACTTACTCTTCAAAACCAATGTTTATGACACTAGCACTTTGGGTGGGAACAACGTCCAGAGACCGTTTTCTTTTACAGTAAATTTTGGGGTTCAGTGCAAGAGAAGGTGGGTAAGGCAAGCATCTCAAACAGGTGATATTTGGAAGTAGAAGTGTCCAGAGACAATGGAGACTGGAAAAGGAGATATAAATCGACAAGTAGAGTGAAATCTATATACAGATTCTTTAGAGGATATTATTAAGCCATTGCGGCCTAGCAAGGAAAGTGTTTAGATTTATAATGCTAACAAGGTAAGTTTCAATGCATCTCTGCACATGGTTTTTCAGAAGGCATGGAGAAATTCAAATGTCTCTTATCTGTTCTGAAAATCTCCTCGCCCTTTCCCCATATTCACAGGCATCAGGGAGCACTGGTATAAGTTAGAAGCCTATGCCAGCCTTCTTCTGAATTCCCCATCATGGGAGCTCCCCATTGCAGACAATCTTGGTTACATAAGCATAAGTCCCAGAGAATATCCTTATAGTACAGACAATCCCAAAAGGATTACAGATTATAAAGTTCCTCACTATATGAGTCAAACAGTGTAATTTCGGGCTATGGAAGGCATGTTGATCTTCATTCCTTTTCTTCAAAAACCCCCAGGACAGGGCTTTAGGAATAAGGCACATTAGTATGTGGCTATGAACTATGGGAGAAGGCCCCCAAAGCTAGCAATGGGAATGACTGGGGAGAATCCTCTGAACAGCCCCTCAGACTGCTGCATAGTTCAAGAGGAGAATGGTAAATTAGAAAGTGCCTACAAGCCTCCCACTGGCCAGCTTCTGCTGGTAGGAACATTCCTAATGCAGCCTTCTCCCAGCCCTGAGGATGCTTGAGCCATGTCCACCTATACACAGCAGGAGTTAGGGGAGAGGCAGGCAGAGGATAGTGCAACCCCAATCATAGTGCTAGGTTTCAACCCAGCTTGAGAAGGAAACTATTCCTCCCATTCCCCTGAAAAATATTCACCATGGCACATCCAGAAGTAAAAATAAAGGAGAAGGGAGAGTGTAGTAAATATATTGTCTGTAACGGGCAGGCCTGGAAGTGGCAGCGAGATAAGACGCCTGAAATGAACACAGATCCTGCCTCCCTGGTGCTTTGGATGCCTGGAATGAGCACAGACCATGCCTCCCTCATGCTTTGAACAGCCTCAAATGTGCATACAGCAAGGCACTAACCGACCCTCTAAGGAGGGCGTCTGCCTGAACAGCTTCTGAGAACTGAATCCCTTGACTGTTCTGCTTGGACACAGTATCCCACAGAGCATTGCCATTTGTCTGATCTTACTCCCTTCTCAACTATCCCACCTTCTCTGTTTTCCCTTCAGTCAGCTTTCTATGTTCAATTTCATTCAGCAAAGTGTTCTAAGACAGTTCTACTGCAGATAGACAAGCAGATAAACTGCAGATATTAGTGACCAACAGATTAGCAGATTCTCTTCTCGGTCTCAT